>NC_133205.1:9576014-9788514 GCF_958299795.1 Porites lutea
TTCAGTCTCTCTTCCTCTGTCAATTAAAAGTAACTAAATTTATAAGCAAAACATTTACGCCTACATATTGTCCTATACAGATCTTGTGCAAAAACTTCTATAGTTAGCTATAGTAAATAATTAGGCAGGGCTAGCACTAAGGGCCATGGACCAAGATTTTCAACCAGCTACTTTTAAAGGAAGGAAAAGGAAAATACATCAACCAAAAGAACTTCCCAGTTGTTCAATTCCCTATGCGCTGATTACTGGTACATGTACATAAACACAAGAACTTGAAATCTTAAATTAATTTCATATTTTTTTGCTCTTGTATTAAATAACATTTCCAGAACATTTTGAAGATGGTGTCAACTTACTTATTGATAAGAGGTCCTGCATATTTCATTTCTCATCACTTTTCTGAAGGTACTTTTGTGTTTGCCATGCCCCGGCTCTGCTAGCTTTGTACATTTAGTTTTCTGAGGGCAAGCCTCACGACCAACTATATGTACTCTGTTTAACAATTTTGAAGTAAATTGTTGTTGTTATTATAAATAAAAAACGTTTAAATATATATATGCTCTTCAATTAAATGAATTAAGCGCTCTACGAAATACATTCTACCTATAATACAAGTATATATATATATATATATATAATGATCAATAGTAGTAAGATTTCAATTCATCGTTTTATTGCGACAACCACACGAAACAGCGTTGTCGCAATAAAACGATGCATTGAAATCTTACTACTTTTGATCATTATGGGTTATTCCAGAAAAAATCCACGCCCCCACGACGGAAGGCACGGTTTTTTGACCCCCCATCCACCTGGATTTCCAAAACTGCTTGAGTCCCCCTCCCCTCAAGATTTCCAAGTTCAAAGACCCCCCCCCCATCTGGATTTCCATAAAATTGTTAGACACCATGTTACGAAAAATTGTATTGCGTGACTAGTGTGACTTTCTAGAAGCTTCGCGAGAGTTCGTAGTTTGTTTATTTTAGGATCTTGTGTAAGCGATTCTAAAGCGGTATATTTTGTAATCTTTCTATAATTAGACTATTTGGAATGTTCTAGAACTTTACTGTAAAAGTATATAAGTAGGCCAGCTCGAGTTAAGTTTTAACTAGTTTTCACAAGCGAAGACAGTTTGACGTTGGTCGTGTTTAGTCAAGTGTGACGAAGGCAGAGTTTTTTCAAGTTGGCGGAGGCCATGTAAGTTTATCAAGTTAATTCAAGTTGGCGGAGGCCGTGTAAGTTTATCGAGTTACGTGCTGTTGTGGAGTTTTACTCGTTGAAACCACGTTCATTTTTGGAATAAATCTTCTTGTTGCTGTTCCGACAACCCGGCGTTCAGTTTAGTTTGCAAGCTACCCGTCCTCTAAAAGATTACCTGTGTAACATTGGGGGCCTGTCTGGGAGAGGAATTCAATTGTTTGCCGACTACAGTAACCAGGAAAGGACAGTTCAAGAAGAAGGAGTTACAGCGAAAGTAAGAAGAACTGCTACGAGGAAGTATATCAAGTGTGTTTGCTGTGAACTACTGCTGTGGGAATGGAAAAGCTTTTGCAGATAGGCAAAGAATTCGGATTGGAGGGAGAAAAGCTGCTTGAGTTTGTAGAAAAACAACAAAAGTTAGAAGAGGAAAAAGAAGAAAAACGTCGAAAACTTGAGGAAGAAAGAAGGAGAGAGGAGGAAGAGAAAGAAGAAAAACGTAGACAGTTAGAAGAAGAAAGAGAAGAAAAACGTAGACAATTAGAAGAAGAAAAGGAAGAGAGACGTCGAATACTTGAGGAAGACAGAAGAAAGGAAGAAGAGAAAGAGGAAAGGCGTAGAAGAGAAGACGAAGAAAGAGAAGCTAGGCGGCAAGAACGCAATCTGAGAAAATTAGAGCTGGAAGCGGAACTGTTAAAGCAAAAAGAAGCTATTGAAGCTGCTAAGAGAGAGCACGAACTAGAGCTTGCTCATCTAGGACAAGGCCGTAACGATACCGAACGTGCTGAAGTGAGAGAGGATAGGGCCAAGGCACCCAAGCTTCTGTCATTTGTTGATGGCAAGGACGACTTGGATGCTTACCTACAACGATTTGAGAGGTTCGCAACTACAGCTAAATGGGAGAAGACAGGACGGGCTTCGAAACTTAGTGCTCTTTTGTCTGGGTTGGCTCTAGAGGTTTATTCACGATTATCTGAGGAGGCAGCCCAAGATTATGATCGAGTAAAGTTAGTTTTGATGAAGAGATATGACCTTACAGAGGACGGCTATCGTCGTAAATTTAGAGCATCAAAGCCGGAAGTTGACGAGAGTCCAGAACAGTTTATAGTGCGACTGGATAGATACTTGTTGCATTGGTTAGAGCTGTCGAACACTGAACGTTCTTTTGAAGGCCTGAAAGATTTAATTGTAAAAGAACAATTTATTGACTCATGTCCAAAAGAGTTAGCTATTCACCTTCGTGAAAGAGCCCCGGAAACGCTTGTTCAGATAGCAAAGATTGACGATCAGTACTTGGAAGCACACGGGAAGCATCTGTTCAGCTCTGCGAGAAAGAAGCTACAAGTACAGCCCAAGGTGGATGAATCAAAGAATCAGCAGAGTGATTCAACGACAGTAGTGTGTTTCAAGTGTAATGCTCGTAGACACAAGGCTGTTAACTGCCCATCTCTGGTTAAGAAATGTTTCCTATGTGGCAAGCAAGGTCATGAAGCGAGGAACTGTCGATCAGGTAAACAGAAGTCAGGAGGACAAAGTAGAAATGGTCTCCCTGTTCAGCATGGGCAAGTGAGTGCCGGTTGTTTAGTTCAGCCACCCGAGATTAAACCCACAGAAGAAGAAGTTAGAGCCTGTATTAAGGATGATAAACTGTTGTTAGCCAGTGGTAAGAAGATCCCAATAGTAAGCAATGCCTGCCTTGAACCTCTATCTGGCGACCGGTTGAAAATACCTGTTGTAAAAGGAAGAGTGGGAGAGAAGACTGTGGATGTCTTGAGAGACACTGGTTGTAGTGGAATAGTAGTTAAGAAGAGTCTTGTGTCTGAGGACCAGTTTACCAGTGATTTTAACGTTATGCTGCTCATTGGCAACACCGCGAGGAAGGTACCTATTGCAAGAATTACTGTGGATACACCTTATCTCAAGGGGCAAGTGGAAGCGCAGTGTCTCCCAGATGCCATTTACGACCTGATAATAGGTAACATTCCTGGAGCTCGACCTGCAGATGAGCCAGACCCAACTTGGCAAGAAGCATGCGTTGTAACCACGAGAAGTCAAGCTAAGAAAGACGGTGAAGTTACCCCTTTAAAGGTACCAAGCTACCAAGAGAGCCCCATTGTAGATAAACAGAAACTTAAACAGATGCAGAGTGAAGATGAGAGTTTACAGAAGTACTGGGACCGAGGTGATGTACTAGTGAAGGGTCAAGCTGAGATTTCTTTTGAGGTAAAGAGTGGGATATTGTACCGCATCTACAAACACCCTTTTGTGAATGGTGGGAAGCCTGTGAAGCAAGTGATGGTTCCTGTGCAAGAGTAGCCATTGACCTTGTCGGACCTATCAGTCCACCAAGTGAAATAGGACACAGGTACATCCTGACACTTGTTGATTTTGCGACTCGCTATCCTGAAGCCGTTCCTTTGAAGACTATTGGCACTGAAACCATTGCAGAGGCGTTAGTAAATATCTTCAGTGGATTGGGAGTTCCTGAAGAGATTTTAAGTGATCTTGGTACACAGTTTGTCTCTGATTGCATGAAGGGAGTAACACGATTGCTGAGTGTCAAGCAGATCACAACCACGCCCTACCATCCTATGTGTAATGGTTTAACTGAGAAGTTCAACGGAACAATGAAGCTTATGTTAAAGAGATTGTGTAGTGAACAACCAAGACAGTGGCATCGCTTTATCAACCCTTTGTTGTTTGCTTATCGTGAGGTTCCCCAAGAGTCTACTGGTTTTTCACCGTTTGAGCTGCTGTATGGAAGAGCAGTTAGAGGTCCGATGACTTTCCTTAAGGAGCTTTGGACGAAAGAAGTAGAGGAACCGGAAGTTAAAAACAGCTACCAGTATGTTTTTGAGCTGCGTGGAGGAGGCTCAAGAGGAGGCTCAAGATAAAGGAAAGCACTATTATGATCGCAAGACCAGAGTCAGAAAATTTCAGCCTGGTGAGAAAGTTCTTGTGCTACTACCAACTGATCACAATAAGTTGCTGATGCAGTGGAAGGGTCCTTTTGAAGTGAGTTCAGTAGTAGGCCTTAACGACTACAGAGTTAAAGTGAAGGGAAAGGAGAAAGTTTACCACGCAAATCTCCTCAAGAAGTATTTTGAAAGAGATGAAGCTACCACAGAAGGAGCAGTAGCGGTGGTAAAAGCAGATGATCATTTTAAGGAAGATATGCACTGTGAAATTGAAGAATGTAAGTAAAGGATGCGGAGGATGATGATAATGTTGATTTCCTAGAGATCGGTGGCTATGATGCTAAGGAATCTGTTGCAGATGTTACCACCGGGTCAAATCTTACTGACAAACAGCGTTCTGAGTTTATGGACCTAGCCAATCAGTTTTCAAGTCTATTTACCGAGGCACCAGGTACTACAGACCTCGCCCAGCATCACATCAAACTTACCTCAGATGAGCCTGTTCGGTCAAGACCATAATTATCCACTTCCTTACAGCATGAGGGAGTCGTTGAAGAAAGATATCACCGATATGATTAAAATGGGAGTTATTAGGGAGTCTGATTCACCCTATGCGTCGCCTGTTGTTGTAGTGAAAAAGAAAGACAATACCAACCGAGTCTGGGTTGACTAGCGGAAGCTAAATAAGCTGACTGTTATTGACCCTGAACCCATGCCAACCGCGGAACACCTGTTCCAGAAGCTGAGTGGTGATAAGTTTTTCACAAAGATTGATCTTAGCAAGGGCTACTTGCAGATTACCATACCTGAGGAGGATATTCCAAAGACTGCGTTTGTAACACCTGACGGTTCCTAAGAGTTCTTAAAGATGCCGTTTGGAATGATTTACTCTGCAGCAACCCTGAAGCGAGCTATGAAGAAATTAATTGAAGATTTAGACAACATCGATTTTTACTGAGACGATATATTGGTTCATACACGCGCCTAGGAAGAGCATATTAAAGCCCTCCGCTGTTTGCACGTTTATTGAGAGCTGGGATGACTATTAGACCAAGTGTATTTTTGGAGCGAGTTGCGTTGATTTCTTGAGTCACCGCCTAGAACAAGGAGTGCTTGGTCTACACGAGGAGAATGTCGAGAAGATTAAGAATGCACCAAGGCCAGGTACAAAGAAGCAAGTTCGTTCGTTTGTTGGTTTGGCCGGATATTACAGAGACTTTATCCCTAACTTTGCAGCTATTGCAGCTCCCCTATCGGACCTGACATGCAAGGGTCAACCAACTAGGGTCGAGTGGGGACAAGCACAAGAGAAGGCATATCAGACCATCAAATTTCATTTGACAAATGAGCCAATTCTTCGTCTTCCGGACCCAGTGAAAACGTACTACTTGCAAACGGATGCATCAAATACTGGAATTGGTGCCGTATTAATGCAGAAGAATGATGAGAAGCTGTTCCCCGTTTGCTACGCAAGCAAGAAATTGTCAAGTGCAGAAAGGAACTATTCTACGATTGAGAGAGAGTGCCTAGCGGTAGTCTGGGGTATCAAGAGATTTCATCTTTATTTGTACGGAGTTCCCTTTGTTCTGCAGACGGATCACGAACCCTTAAAGTATATGAACAGTGCTAAGTTTGCGAACGGACGTCTTATGCGTTGGGCTATGTTTCTGCAAAGTTACACATTCAGAGTTGAAGCCATTAAAGGCTCAGAGAACGTTGGAGCAGATTACTTAAGTAGAGCTGAAGAATAAGTTTATTGACATTGAACTGCACCTTATTTATCAATTTTTCTTGTTTAGGAGAAAGTTAGGAAATTTCTTCTGAAAGGGGCATACCTGCCAACTCTCCCGGTTTTCCCGGGAGTCTCCAAGTTTTTCATCAAATCTCCCGATCTCCCGGTTAGAGCACCAAATCTCCCGAATAAAATGGACTGTTGAGCATTTCTGTGCTTTAGCTTGAAATTTAGTCCATTTTTTCACAAAATTCGAACTTTTTTTATTTATTGTACAGTTTCTGGGACATTTTTGCACATGTTTAGTCAATGACTAGAATAGTTAAATCTTATTGACTTATAGTATCATGTTATATTCTTATTGACTTATAGTATCATGTATATATATTTCTTATTAATAAGTTATTTAAGTAGTGTCCCCGATTAGTAGGCCTGACGACAAGCTAGAAGACTTGACACTTAAATAAAGTTGTTGATTGATTGATTGATGACAAAGATTGGTTCGTCATTACAATGATGAAAGCGCATTTTGATACCATGTACGTCATGTGAGACGTCATATAATGTCCTAAGGCAATTTGTTGGCGCGGAGGGGGAGTGGAGGCATTAGTGCTGTTGACATTCGGGGGTGGGGGGGGGGGGGGGGTGTAGTGCAAAATAGAGAGTCTCCAGATTTTAGATCTCCGGAGGTTGGCAGGTATGATCACTGTTGTGAACGTTAAGATTCCATTTTCACATCTTCTTAAACAGGCTTACACTTTTTGCAAATAAGCTCATATTTGAGTGAACTTCTCTTTTTTTCTAGAACAGGTAAAATATACAGCAATTAATACACTACAATAAAGCTCAAAACTAACTATGTTCTCGAATAAATGGTTCTCTTCTTTGTCGATAAAAAATGACTGCGAAAGAAAGAAAAAGGACACTTAGCGGGATATTACATGACGCGCTGTACACTTGCCTTTCAAAATGGCCGCCAAAGAATCACGAACAAATAACCACGCTTACAAAATGTACTTGTAAGGTCTGTTTACAAGTAGATCACCCTGAAATAGCATTAACCTTAGAAAAATGTATAATTGAAAGTAAAATCATTGTTTGCTTTACTTGAACTGAGCCCTTTTTTATGAATTATACGATTTTTGTTGATATGGATGGAAACTTACAATAAATGTGGTAAGAGGTCTGTAGTTTGAAAGAATAATAAAATTTGAAAAGGCAAAGCAATTTTTTGAAAACTTATCGATTGAAGCGATTGAAACATCGATGAAATTGAAAGTTACCCCCGAGGATGTATTTTTAGGTTCAGAACCCAGGGGCACCCAACGAGAATATTGGTGTTACGAAAACTAAGACCCTCGAAAACTAAGACCTAAGACCCGTCTTAGTTTTCGAGATTACGAAAACTAAGACCCCTAAAATCGAATCCGTCGAAATATAAAGTCAAATTGTAACCGAAATAGGTCTGATCTGTCAAATTTATATCATGTTCGATCCTTTCCACCGAGTTTTACGTCAAATTTAACGGTAAATTTAGGGGTCTTAGTTTTCGTAATTACGAAAACTAAGACCCCCACGAAAACAACTCTAAACTTTCTACAAGGTCGAATTACGACTGTTTGAAGACTATAATCCGTAAGACAAAAAAAAACTACTATCATCCGCGTGCTAGACGATCCGCTTCTTCTAACAATTTGCAGACATACATTATCAATATTGCGGCTTTAAGAAGAGGATGAAAGCTATAGACTACCTACGTATAATTGTACACTGAAAATATGCCTTACCCCTATAATTTTGGTTGTTTATCCTTAAAGTCATAAAATTGGTTTTCCACTGGAGATGGATTTTTGTCTTCGATGCGGGCTGACATGTCGCTGCGACCTGAATGCCTGATCGCTAAGTGGTCAACGGCGTTATCGGTTAAACATCACGCAAAATACGGATTTTTTTTTTCCTTTTCTGGCCAGGTCATAGATAGAAAAGTGCTTTTATAAAATGGGCGAAAAAAGGAGAATATGCTACATTGCGTTTTTCTAGCGTTTGTTTTTATCGTTACCACCCCGGAGATCACCGGGTTACAATGCAAAGGTAGTTGAGGGGTAGGGGTGGGGGGCAAGGAGAAATAGTCTGTGAGGGATAATCGCTAAAATCACTCATGAATTAATAAAAAAAAAACGAATGAGGAATGAATTTCCTGTACTAGCAAAGCATCGTCTCGAGAACTGGAGTTCTAATTTCAGAACAATAAAATAAACAAACAATCAAAGATTGCGTGACAGTAGGTTCCCAGAGGTCAGGATTCCTAGCCTGTGCCAGGCTCTCAGATAGTATAGTGAAAACGTATTAAAACGAGCAATGCGAAAATAAGACGGGCACGACTTGGGAAAGGGGGCGATGACTGAACGACTTTCCACTTTCCACCACCATCTCGGAGCCTGGAACAGGCTACAGGATTCCCGGAAAAATATCCATCTCCTGTGGAAAGCCAATTTCATGATTTAAGGATAAACAACAAAATTAAGGACCAATAGGGGTAAGGCATATTTTCAGTGTACAACAGATACGTAGGAAGTCTATGGCTTTGGTCCTCTTTTTAAAGCAAGTCTTCAAATTGTTAGCGGATCGATCGTAGATCAGCACGCGTATGATAGTAGTTTTTCTTTGTCTTACGGATTATAGTCTTCAAACGGTCGTAATTCGACTTTGTAGAAATTTTAGAGATTGTTTTGGTGGGGGTCTTAGCTTTCGAAATTACGAAAACTAAGAGGGGTCTTAGTTTTCGAAATTACGAAAACTAAGACCCCTAAATTTACCGTTAAATTTGACATAAAACTCGGTGGAAAGGATCGAACATGATATAATTTGACAGATCAGACCTATTTCGGTTACAATTTGACTTTATATTTCGACGGATTCGATTTTAGGGGGTCTTAGTTTTCGTAATCTCGAAAACTAAGACGGGTCTTAGGTCTTAGTTTTCGAGGGTCTTAGTTTTCGTAACACCCCGAGAATATAGTTCAAAACCACTCAAACATAGCATTGTTAAACGTATTTTAGAATTTAAACGGTGGATATGGGCATATTTTTATCCCCTATAAATTTTTCATCTGTTCGGATTTCCTAGCTGAAAGTCTAGTGATCCGAAAATTATAGGGATCAAAACGTACCTGTTCGAAAATTTCAGCCAGAAAGAAGGCTCCCGAAAATTCTAGGTGACCTATTTAGGGTAAAATCCGTTGAAAATGGGCAATTTTACCATTTCTTAGATGTTCGAAAATCCTAGGAGAGGCAGGCAAAGAAAGAAATTTTACAACAAATGTTGTGGATATTGATACTTGTATTAATATAAATCTAGACCACCGTCCGACGTTCGCACGGGGGGCCTGGCGGGTCTTTTTGGTCATAGGTAAAGTACACCAGTTTAGTAAAATTACTACAACCCAGCAGTAGTCACAAGATTTTTAGTAACCAATCATTATGCGACAAGTCTGGAGCATAGTAATTCTTAGAGCTGGGACAACTAGGGCTATGCGCATTTTAGTCTTTGTAAGCAGGCAAGCACTTCTATCTAGCAAGCTTCTTTTAGCTTTTCAAGTAATTTTCTTTTGCCCTCCCACCGCTCCCACGGACAGTCTTCTTATCGTATACGTAATTTGTTTCGTGTATCTGTTTCTATTTTAGGACTTTGATTATAAGTTAGAATAAGTATTTTTCAATAGGTGTACTAGGTTTACGCGTTTATGTTTGTAATAAAGACTGTCAGACCCCAAAGTGTGTACATGTGGTGGTTTAGCCGAAAATTCTAGATCTCAAATCGTCTTCCGAACAGATATTTTTCCGAAAATTGAGCTGGGACAACTAGGGCTATGCGCATTTTAGTCTTTGCAAGCAGGCAAGCACTTCTATCTAGCAAGCTTCTTTTAGCTTTTCAAGTAATTTTCTTTTGATCATGGCAACTGCTTCAGACCTCAAGGCAGATCGCAGAGTCGTTAAATGTCCAGGGTGTAAAACGCCTAGCGAAGATCACCATTGGGGTATTCCCTCAAAGTTTTGCGAGGGGTTCGAGAAATCCTCGCCTAAAAAAGGAAATGGAAACTTCACCTACGAGCGAAACAGTTTTCTCCGCCTTGGCAGCTGAGTTAGAGTCGTTAGAACTGGAAGAAGAAGAATTGCGGCGTCAGGAGGAAGAGTCAAAATTACGGAAACGGATAACGGATAAGCGAAAGCTCATCGAGAGGCTCCGAAAATCTGGCTCAGGAGATGCTGCTGGTGAGGACAACACCAACCGCTTGACAATCAAGGATCTCCCGAAGGTGGATTTCAGCGATGCTGAGGGCAGAACCCCTCTTGACGAATTTTTGGTTGGTTGGGAAGATCAGCCCCAATTCCGACCCACGAACTCGATTCGGCAGGGTGCTGGAGCGTGTGAAGGCGGCCGCGTGCAGTCATCTCACCCCGGGGGGGGGGGGGGGCACTTGGGTATTTTTTGCGTGGGTATGTGCCGCCCGGGACTCCAAATTGGCACCCCATTCTAAAAAAAATTTTCCCTAAAATTGATACCCCGTTCTAGAAATGGGCCAATTTTTATAACCCGTTCTAGTATTCGCCCTAAAACTTATACCCCGTTCTAGAAATGGGCCGATTTTTTATACTCCGTTCCAGAAAGTTTGTAAATTGAAATAGCCCTGTTTTTTAAAAAGATATTTCTTTATTTGTTCGACTTATACATCAAAAAAATGCTTCTTCATAATCAGTAACAATTTTAAGCAGAAGATAAAGCCGTGATCCACAATTTTTATATACCCCGTTCTAGAAAACGCCTCTGAAATGGATACCCTGTTCTAAATCAGGAGCTTCAAAATCACGACCCCGTTGGGCGGCACATACCCGTATAGGTAATGTATGGGAGTACCTGCCCCCCCTCCCCCCGGGCATCTCACCAGCCGTCGAGTACGGAAATGTTCCTCAAACCCATGAAGACAGCGAAGGGTGAGAAACCATTGCTAATAATAGACTTTGTAAATAACATTGTCCCCCAAGAAGAGGAAGAGACCTTCGGCAACCAAGGAAGTGCTAAAATTGTAGTGACTTATGGGCCAAAAAAGCCAAAATTAGAGTCCATTTCTATCCCACAGTGGGTGGTTGCGAAAACTCGTATTTTTTATACCTTGCTCTCAGAGGGCAAATTATCTACTCAATCGGCTATTCAGGATTATCTAGCCTACACGGTCAAAATAATGGAATTGATAGCTCGGTACGATTGGAAGTCCATTCTTATGTACGATAATGAGTTTAGGAAATTGCAGGCTATCTATAAGTTTTCATGGAGTTTTGACTCCACACATTTGCATACGGTTTTACTTCAGCCCATTTATAAACCTAACCCACCCACAGCCACTACTAAACCATCTGCTTCTAATACCAACCAGCGCAACGCCTTTGCCAGCTTTACGCCAGATGGTAGGGTTATCTGCCGCAATTTTAATGGGCCCAGGGGTTATACACTCCCAAATTGTAATTTTGCCCACGTCTGTAATCGTAAGATTGCAGGGAAGGCTTGTGCCATGTCTCAGCCCGGGTTCTCTCACAAAGTTGCCGACCCTCCAAGCGCGCAAACACCGCAATGACTACCCCTACGTAAATTAAGTAATAGTTCCGCTTAACCGCAATCTTTGGCTGTTAGAATTAAAGTATGATGAGGATAACGCTTTCCTCAGCGACGGCATATGCAATGGCTTTAAACTGGTTGAACCAGGCACTCGCTTTTCTGATGTTGACATGGATAATTATAAATCTGCGACTAATCCTGTCAACAGACCCATGGTGGAACAAACTATTCGTCAAGAAATAGCATTAGGCAATTATGTAGTCTCGCCTACTAAACCGCGCATCGTAAATGCTTTAGGAGCTATTCCTAAACCCAATTCCCCTGAAATTCGCCTCATCCATGATTGCTCTCGTCCGCACGGACAGGCTGTAAACGAATACATCACTACTAATTCGTTTAAATTTCAAACTGTTGACGACGTTACTACATTACTGCGGCCAAACTATTATATGGCAAAAATTGACCTCCGGCATGCACACCGCTCTGTTCCCATTCACCCCGCCAATTATAAAGCAACCGGGTGCAAGTGGCAATTTCTTGGTGATCATAGCTATACTTATTTTTACGATACTCGCCTGCCTTTCGGAGCCAAAAGCTCACCGGAAATCTTTCATCGCATAACGCAATCGGTCCGCCGTATGATGGCCAGACGAGGGTTCCCTAACATCATTAGCCTGAGTATCAGGCCTTCCTAAGGGGATAGGAGATTTTTGATGGGGGAGGGGGGTGGGCTCTTTCCCTTTTTTGCTTCCATCTTTCTCCTTTTCCCCCAGAAACGCCTGATACTCAGGCTATAACATCATCGTTTACCTTGACGATTTCTTAGTGATTGGCCCCACACGGGAAGAATGCCAGCTTGCATACGACACGCTTTTTCAACTGTTGATCGACCTTGGTTTTACCCTCAGTGAACATAAGCTGGTGCCGCCTACTCAGCGCTTAACCTTTTTAAGTGTGGAACTCGACACAATGGCTGGCACTATGACCTTACCGGCGGATAAACTGGCAGAATTACACACCGTCGTCCTCGAATTTCAAAACAAAAAACGTGCGAGCAAAAAACAGCTGCAACGGTTAGCCGGCAAATTAAATTGGGCATGTCGTGTCGTTTATGGGGGCTGTACTTTTCTCCGCCGTATTCTTGATACCATGAATGCGTTGAGCCCTTCTGGGAAATTCAGATTAGACTCCTCTTTTCGCAGCGATATCGCCTGGTGGGTGAATTTTCTACGCATCTTTAATGGCACTAGGATGTTTCTAGATCAGTTAGTGACAGTCGACGTGTCCACTGATGCATGTCCCGTTGAAGCTGGTGGCTATTTCAGAGGTGATTGGTTCTATCATCATTTCTCGCTGGACTCCCCAGAATGGCAGAACCTTCACATAAACCACAAGGAGACCCTGGCAATTGTACTCGCCGCACAACGCTGGGGTCCATTGTGGTCCCATCAACGTGTGGTTATCCATAGCGACAATCAAGCTGCTGTGCAGATAATCAACAAAGGAATCACCGCCAGTCCTGTTGTCATGAACGCCTTGCGCACGCTATTTTGGCTTTCGGCTCTTTACAATTTTCACATCACTGCAGTTTATTTGGCAGGCACTGACAACGCCCTCGCAGATTCTATCTCGCGCATGCATGAAACTACCGGCCTTCGTAACTTTTACGCCTTTCTTTGTAGTAAATTTTCTACCGTTTCTGCTAACTCAGTCCCGTTGGCTGCGCATATGTCTGTTTACAGCGTTAACTACCTTTTCTTTCAGGTCCACGGGATCCTACCCTAGCAGCACAGTTCACAGAGGAAGTTCAGTACTATCGTTCCCAGCTTTTCGCCACGTCTTCCAAAGCGACCTACAAAACCCACCGCAACACCTACTTTCGCTTCTGCAATGACATGGGCTACACACCTGTTCCTGTGCAAACACCACATCTTCTTCAATATGCCGCCTTTTTGGCTCGTTCGCTAAAACCACAATCTCTTCGTAGCTACCTGAACATTATTGGTATTTTACATAAGGAGTTTGGCTTCCCCAACCCTTTGATCGACAGCTGGCCTCTAAAATCTTTGCTCACTGGAATTAAGCGCGCCGTAGGTGCCCCGCCTAATCAAAAACTACCTATTACTGAGGCTATACTTTTGCGTCTCCATTCTACGTTAAATTTTACCCTCAGCTTCGATGCTTCATTTTGGGCGATCTGTTTAGTCGCATTTTTTGGCATGTTTCGTAAGGCGCACTTGTTACCTATTTCCTCGGGCAAGTATGATTCTAGCAAGCAGCTTACCAAAGCCGACTTTCGGGTTTTTCCCTGGGGTACACTCATCACTATTCGCTGGAGCAAAACTATTCAATTTATGGAACGGGTGGTAGAAATACCCTTACCATCTATTCCCCGCAGCAGGTTATGCCCGACCACCGCCATTATTCATGCCTTTTGCTTCACCCCTTCTACCCCAGACAGCCAAGCCTTCAACTGGGTCCCAACCCCTTCATCCGACCCACAGATTTTTACCTATGCATTATTTCTACGTAAGCTAAGGGACCACCTTTCCCTTATTGCTATCGATCCTAAGTTATATGCGGGTCACTCTTTTCCTCGCGGGGGGGGCGTCTTTTGCTTATCAGTCTGGCGTTCCGATAGAACTTATTAACGCATTAGGTGACTGGCGCTCGGATACCATCCTCATCTATCTAACCATGCCTCTTACTATCAGACTCAAAACAGCTAACATGCTTTGTAAATCCATTTCATCTCACTCCACCTAATCTTCACACTCATATCACTTCACTTGGGTTTGGGCTGTTTATATTTTAGGACTTTGATTATAAGTTAGAATAAGTATTTTTCAATAGGTGTACTAGGTTTACGCGTTTATGTTTGTAATAAAGACTGTCAGACCCCAAAGTGTGTACATGTGGTGGTTTAGGTGGATGTTGATACTTGTATTAATATAAATCTAGACCACCGTCCGACGTTCGCACGGGGGGCCTGGCGGGTCTTTTTGGTCATAGGTAAAGTACACCAGTTTAGTAAAATTACTACAACCCAGCAGTAGTCACAAGATTTTTAGTAACCAATCATTATGCGACAAGTCTGGAGCATAGCAATTCTTAGAGCTGGGACAACTAGGGCTATGCGCATTTTAGTCTTTGCAAGCAGGCAAGCACTTCTATCTAGCAAGCTTCTTTTAGCTTTTCAAGTAATTTTCTTTTGCCCTCCCACCGCTCCCACGGACAGTCTTCTTATCGTATACGTAATTTGTTTCGTGTATCTGTTTCTATTTTAGGACTTTGATTATAAGTTAGAATAAGTATTTTTCAATAGGTGTACTAGGTTTACGCGTTTATGTTTGTAATAAAGACTGTCAGACCCCAAAGTGTGTACATGTGGTGGTTTAGCCGAAAATTCTAGATCTCAAATCGTCTTCCCAACAGATATTTTTCCGAAAATTGTCGTTGGGTGCCCCTGAGAGCCCCCCTCCCGTCTGGATTTCCAGAGCTGTTAACCCCCCGTCTCTTGAAATTTTTCAGCATGCCTTCTGTCGTGGGGGTGTGGATTTTTTCTGGAATAACCCTATAGTCACTGCTCCTCTCAGAGTTGAGCGCTGTCCAAAATTTATTCTATTCAAGTTTAAGAAGTATATATATATATTATATATATATGATTTGATTTCTACTTTTTTCTAGCAAATCTCATTACTTACGCTGCAGGGAGAGATTATCTGCTTCGCATACAGCCTTATTAAACTCCAGCTTTCTCTGCTGATTTTTAAGACCTATGAATTGAATAGAACATTATGTTCTTACAAGTCTTGACATTTATTTTGTATGCTTGCATCTTTTGTTAGTATATTTCAACACCAACATTACTGTCGCTTGAGCTTAATGCACGAGAATAACGTTCCACCCTGTGATCTTCAAAGAAACACACGTTTAGATCACACAGATTTTTCTATGAAGATTAATGCAGGGCCTCCACTTGCACCAAGGCCATACTTTTAGAAAACGTTCCTGGAAGCCCATAAGCTGGATTAACCTAACATGAACCTTTTGTAGCAGGCAAGCACACTACTAATGACTCAGGGTTGTCAGAAAGTTTTGAAGTAGACGGCTGAGTTGTCAAAGTAAGCAGCCAGTCCAGGGATATTTTATTCAAAAAACGCCATCCGTAAAGAAATGCCAAGCAGAGTAGCTGGCCAATACTAACCAAGTAGGCGGCGATTTTTGTCAGTAGCCGGCTACTTCTGACAACCCTGCTAGCGTTAATCTTAAGCTACATTTACATGTACCTATGTACAATAAATGAGAATGGCATTGTTCTATAAGCACTATTAAAGGGAAAGTAATGTTTGAACAGAATTCTAGAATTACCTCGTCCTTTGCCTATAAACTTCTCCTGATTTTCACAGTTCCAAGGAAATATTTTATTTTGGTTCTTGATGTCTTCACTACAGAAAAAAAAAATAAGTTCAAGATTTAAAATCTTGTTCACTGTCAAGTGAGAAAGGGATTAAAACATACATTTTATGAAGTCTGGGCAGTACATGTATGTTTACAAAATAATGATGTATAGTGGTAACTAAAGGTTACAGAGTGTGGGCAACAACGATCGAAGGTCAAAACGCTTTTGCTCGAACGTTGTGCTTTGCATAAGTTTCACGTGACAGATGGTTAAAACACGCGTGATCAGAATACGAGTGATAGAAGGTCCAAATGTGCATGATCAAATTGCGTTATGTGCTTTCTATTCATTCTTAGTGGAAGTGCAAATGAATGCTAGCTACATGCATGCGACGCATGCATAATAACAACCTTGAGATTGGGATTCCAGGCTCCTCTTGTTGCCCACAAAAACCACTGAGTTATACATCAGGGACACCCAACGAGAATATAGTTCAAAACCACTTAAACATGGCATTGTCAAATTTATTTTAGTATTTAAACGGTAGATATAGGCAAATTTTATCCCCCCAAAATTTTTTATCTGTTCAGATTTCCTAGCTGAAAGTCTAGTGATCCGAAAATTATAGGGATCCAAACTTACCTTTTCGAAAATTCCAGCCAGAAAAAAGGCTCCGAAAATTCTACCTTACCTTTTTAGGGTAAGAATCCGTTAAAAATGGGCAATTATATCATTTTTTGGATGTTCCAAAATCCTAGGAGAGGCAGGCAAGCAAGAAATTTTACAACAAATGTTCAGGAAATTCTAGATCTCAAATCGTCTTCTGAACAGATATTTTCCAAAAATTGACGGTTGGGTGCCCCTGATAAATGTATGTGCACATAGTAAGTTCATGTCAACTTCTGTGTTTAGTGAAATAATGTTACAGTGTTTGTATAGCCTGCATGCACATGTTTCCTTTATTGCCTTTATTGCTCGAGTACAACAAAGGAAATAGAATATGTCTGTGTGAAGGCTATTTCTCATGAGATAAAGACATTTCATGAACCTACTATGAATCCTCAATAAGAAAGCGAACGGTCAAAATTGCTTTTGGTGATGTAGTTTCATCTGCTATGTTCCTTTCCACAACCTTAAGCAACATTACAAAAACAAAAAACATTAATGGAGATCAACTGCAGATGTGTGGCTAGCTAGATAGATAGAGTAAATAGGCCACTGAACTGCTCATCCCAGAAGTCTTTAATCCAAGTCCTGCTTTCACAAAATAATAACTAACCTTGAGTTTGTTTCGCAGTAGATAAAAAGTAATTTCTCACCCACATGTAGCAAATAGAGAACTGGGTACCCTGGCCTACATACAGTACAGGGCCTAAATGTATACTGAATTTTGGGTCAATTTACTCTTTGGCTAATTGAATTCATTCAATTTTTTACTTTGATTCTCATTTATGTGTAGAAACCCCAATGAGCTTTCTTCTGCTAGTTTTGCAGCCTTATGTCCCAGCTGGGACAAAGAGGATGAGCGAGAGTCAGTTTGTTCTCTAGTTTTGGTTCTATCTTGGAGAAAAACAAGGTCACAAAGTTGGTTCAGTATTGTTTGTAAAAGACGGTAAATATACAAATATGATTGTAGTGTTCAGTGTTCATTTCACAGTCTAGAGAGACAAAAGTTATTTGCTTTTCTCTGATTTACAACTTACACAGACTCTTTGGTTGTTTTGCCAATGAGTTGTTTCACTAACATCCTGTTCACTAACGTCTTAAGTCGTTTTTTGTGTTAGGTCAATTCACTAGCGTTGTATATGACAATTCACTAACATCTTTGCAAACATTGTATTAAACATTTTGTTAGTCAGTTCTTGGAAATAATAAAATTTCCTCTAGGGAATAAGATTCATCTTTGATAAGAATTAGATCCTGAATGATAATAGATAGCACCTAGAGCAGGAATTGATAGGCACTATATAAATGTTAATGTTATATTTTTAAAACAATGTTTACTCACGGCTTTATTATTGGTGCTACAACACGGCATTTGCATTGTTAAGAATAAACAATGAGGTTTTGCTCCCGTTGGCTTTCACAAAATAATCAGTGTTATCGAAACAATTTAGCACACAGGAAGTTACCAAAATGACTCATTGGCAAACTGGATTTTCTACAGTACGAGACACTAACTCAAGCAAAAAAATCCTTGAAGGTCGCACACAAACATCCAGGCAATAGCTGCACATCTGTATACCCATCTGCAGCTGCATAGCCATTAATTTTTGCTGGACATTAAATAATAAAGCTTATAATCGTGCAGAAGGTATTGTCTTTCCCTTTGTAGTCTGATCTCGATTTGTTCTATTGCTTTTGGTGTGGTTTAAAAATGCCTGCATATTAATATTACACTTGTGTAAGATCTTAAGTATATTTCTTCCTTGGTTTTTGAATTAGTTTGACCTTAGACTTTCAGAAAATAATCCAAACATAGGTTATTCCTTCATAAACAAAGAACCCAAGCGTCAACAAACTGATTCCATTTTCATTCACGCATGTAAGCTTATAGTTGCAACCTCAATTTGTTGTCTTCTCGACGCTAAATTAATGTGATGCTCAAAACTGAACCTCCTGTCAGTTCTTACTGGCTTCCCTTTCAGGGATAAGCTATATAGAACCCAAACGACAACAAACTGATTCCAACTTCATTCATGCGTGTAAGCTTACAGTTGCAACCTCAATTTGTTGTCTTCTCGACGCTAAATTAATGTGATGCTCAAAACTGAACCTCCAGTCAGTTCTTATTGGCTTCCCTTTTAGGGATAACCTATATAGAACCCAAACGACAACAAACTGATTCCAACTTCGTTCATGCGTGTAAGCTTACAGTTGCAACCTCAATTTGTTGTCTTCTCGACGCTAAATTAATGTGATGCTCAAAACTGAACCTCCTGTCAGTTCTTATTGGCTTCCCTTTTAGGGATAACCTATATAGAACCCAAACGACAACAAACTGATTCCAACTTCGTTCATGCGTGTAAGCTTACAGTTGCAACCTCCATTTGTTGTCTTCTCGACGCTAAATTAATGTGATGCTCGAAACTGAACCTCCTGTCAGTTCTTATTGGCTTCCCTTTTAGGGATAAGCTAACAAAATTTGGGACACGGGATAGTTATGACAAATCTACGAGCGTGACATAATCTGCTGTACTTTGTGTGGGAGCTTTGGATGGAAGATTCCCTTCTTGTCACAGGACGATATATGTATCTGTACAGACAGACAAAGAATTTACAGATCTTCAAACTTACCTGGCCAGGCCAGAAAATGTCTCTCTTGGCACTGGCCCAAACTACTGAATCCACATTTAACTGATCCATAAGGATGAAAGAGAAGAAAATAGAATGTAACCAAAGTCAAGCTGCCCTCGAGTTCATTTCACTTCAAAGATCGTCCCGACGCGCGAAGAACTCTTTTACTTTCACTAACCAATCAATTCGCTAGTTCCAGGTGCTCGCGCGATCAGATAACGCCTGGAAACATTTTTCTCCTTGTGAAAAATTTGAATGAAGTCAGAAATTGTTTGAAGTTCACGGGATAAAATAATTGTGTTATAAGAATCAAATGCCTTGTATTCGTATCAAAGAAGTTTATCAGACTACCAAGCATGTTATTGAAGGGATTGAACTAAACTGCAGAGTGGAAGAATTAAAGAAAATCGCCGCAGAGAAAACCAATATACCAGTTGAGGACCAGAGTACGGTTTGCATTGCATGTTTTTGGTTTTGTTTTCTTAAACTTAAGCTGTACTCAGTATATCAAGTTTATTTTTGATATATAATAATATGAAATTAATTCCATAGCGGAGGGATTTTTTTCTGATTCTGTCCAAAGGCTCATGAATATTATAGGCAACCTAGCTAGACCTGTGAATCAAAGAAACTTAACCTTACATACATAAGCTTAGGAATTTTCATACAAACATACATAACCTTTCCTCGAATTTACGAGTAGCTTTAACCGTTAATATTTCCTAGGAAACAACAACGAAAAGAAAACGTGAATAGTAACTGACTTACTGACCTGACTGTCTCTTAGAAATTGTCATTTCTATAATGCCTGATTTACCTAACTTCTTCGTCGTTGACATGCATTTAACTGTAATTGTCCTATGAAAAAGAATCTGTTAGTAGATCTGAATCTAGTTACTTTTCATACTTATTTTACGGTTCATGAAGAGAAAACAAAAGAGGTCACTATCAAAAATACTACTTTGAGTCTCAGAGTAAAACCGTGTCTGGCCCTCACTGTGTGCACTTAGGTCCTATGCAAGTTATATTAGTAAATTTGTTTTGTGGAGATGATGTGAACTGTGCAGTTCCGCAGTTCACATCATCTTCATGTTTCAATCCTTTCATGGGTTAAGATGAGCTCAACAAATTTGTCTGTTCCAGCCAATGTAGGAGTCTACATATAGAGCATTGCAGCACTAGTCTGGAAGAGGGGTTGGGTGCTGATCCTGCATTGCTGCTACTTTTTCAGGTTAATAATCCCGTATCCCGCACTTGTTTTCATTGCTTTCCTGAAGAACGTGTACTTGAAACATCACAATTTCCTGTATTCCCAATAGACAGGGATAAAAAGTCCCGCATCCCATGCCCAATTATTAGTGAATCCCACTTCCCGGGTAGCAGTCAAATTCCATTTCCTGCCAAGATATTTCGCATTTTACCAAATCCCTCACCTTATTTTGGTCAAATCCCAGATCCCGAAAATACCCTTCCAGACCCTGTGCAAATGCATCTGAGCTGATGAAAACTGGACTGTGTTCATATTTCAGATTGTATATTTGCTGGAGAACTACTACAGGATGACAAAACTCTAGCCTCCTATGGAATCCAAGATGGATTTACTGTATATGTTGTGAAGAAATGGCCTGATCCAGAACTGTTAGGTATTAAAGACCTTTTGGATGAATTAAGGTTTCTGGGAAACTGACCGCCCACCCCTCCCCTAAGTCAACATTATCACTTACTTCCCACTTAGGGCAAACTGTTGGCCTAGGTGAGGGGTAGGTGGGCAGTATCCCAGAACCCTAAATTGATCCAATCTTTTTTAGTAAATTATGAATACAGTGGAACCTCACCCTCAGGACCAAGGCAAGTGTCCCATGAATGGAGGATGGGCTGGGGTTTGTTAATAACCAACAAATACAATATTCTTCTTTTATTCTGCCTCAGAATCTTCTACAGCTACTATTTCAAGCAGCTCAATAATACATATAAAAAATCATGATTAACTTATCTTTGGATATAATTTGTGTGTGTCGAATTCCCACAAGAACAGTCCTTCAATAATTATTTAAGTGAGATAGTTCATGTTGTGAAAGCTGTCGTCATTGTGACTAGTGAACACTTTAACTTATCAACCCTTTTTGTGGTCAGTCACTTTTTTTGTGTCCCTTTCCCCTGAACAGAGGTGGCTCTTCAGTAGAGGTAACAGATACCAAGATTATGAGGACATTTTTCCTGAACCAAATTTTGTGTGCCATAAATGGGTGTGTCCCTTGAATAGAGGTGTCTCAAGGGAGAGGTTCCACTGTATACCAGCTGCTGTCTGTTTTTGGGCTTTAAAATATAAAACCCTGCTAATTCTTTCTATTTATGAATATTAGATCAAGATCCTGATGATGTTCCTATTGCTGAGGTGATGCCGATACTGGAGGCGGCAATAAAAAGTAATTCGTATAGAAATACTGTAAGTTGATAGTTAACCCTTTCACCCTCAAAACTGTAGCCGACGTCAAATTCAACAAAATTTCCAAATTTCATTTTAAAAGTTTGCAAAACACTGGGAAATAAAATTAAAAGTAGAGCTGTATCGCATACTGTTCAAGAGAGGTTTGCAAACACCTGTTTTCATGTTTTTCTGATTATATTTCTAATGTCAATCTTACATATGATAATCATACATGCACATTAATATCCTTTATGTATTGCTTTCAATAAGGGATGCATGGATGGAAAAACAGTAAGTGACCTCTTACCCAATAGCTACTAGATTCAACTTCCAAACTGCCTTGTATTTGCTTATAAACAAAAAGAGAATTTGTGATTTCATCAAAAATCACTTGTGACCATGTCTTGTTCCACCAACCCCTTTTGTCAATGACATACCTGTATCTTTTAACAAAAACACAATATTAAATGTGTTGCTTTTCATAACTTTACATAACTATTCTTTTAAGGTATCCAAAATTCTTACCAACCCAGACATGTTGGAACAATTGATTGTGACAACGCCCGGACTGTCAGCAGATCCTGTTGCTATGAGTGAGTAACCTGAGCTGATCAAGAGAGTTCTTCTTTAGGCATTTTCACACAAAGCATTTGCTGTAGAGTTGGGAAGTGACATAAGGAGAAAAAAGATGCTTTTCAACAGACAGACATTTACATGCATGATTTATATAAGAGCTCTGTGTCTATTTTCCTCTTAGCCCTTCTTCAAGATCCTGAGCTTCTTGAGCAACTTGTGGAAACAGCAAATGTTGAAACGTAAGTAGGGTAACCTGCTGCATAATTACACAAACATTATCTTCACGAAATATTGTCCAGTTAAAATTACGTATGATGGAAAGTATCACGGATATGACAATTTCACTTTAGTATCTGAATTTATTCTGTATTTCATTGTATGTGTTACAGGTCAAAATTATATTCAGGTGAAAATTTTTCAACTTTGCTTGCCCTTGGTTGATTCTCAATTTCCTTCATCTCCTAGCCCTACTTATTTATCAGCCATACAAACATTTACAGAAAATAATAGTTACTCTATTTTTTGGACACACCTGATCTTTAATTCTGGGGGACACCATGAATTGAGTGGTTAAGACCAAATTTCACAGTCTTATTTTTCTGTAACCTGATTGGTTTTAAGCCCTCATGCACATGCAGCTGCCAGGCAAAGTACCAATTCACAGGGTTTTTCACAGGTTCTGACCCTGCAAAAAATGCCCTGTTCACAAGTTTTGAGATTTTCTACCCTATACTTGTTTAGATTTCTTCTTGAATGCACATGCTCCAATACGGATGACATGGCATTATATAGTATAGTATTATTGTTGCAACCAGAATTACATGCTGCCACAGTAAGGATGTGCGAAAAATGGTTGTGGAGAGGTCCTTGGTTTAAATGCAAGTAAAGCAAAATACATTGTAGGGTGTTGGGATGGGGCTGTTATGTGTGGGGATATCTATCTTAGACAGATTTCATTAAAACACATTTATACTAATGAGAGGTTTGCATTCTTATTAATTTCAGAGTCATTCAAGAGCATCCCAGCCTGATACAAGCAGCCTCATACATTGCTGCGGCAATTGCCAAGGAATGTGGGGAACGCCCTCCAAGTAGACGGAACCATCGTGCTGTGGTTGACGACTATGAATCTGATGAAGAGCTACAGGGAATGGAACCTGGGGTAAGAATTTATTTTCAGTTTATGAATGTAGTGCTTTGAACATCACAATGTAAGAACTCCAACATTAACTCATGACACACCTATACAGTTTCCTATACAGTCCTGAAACTCCTTTTATT
This sequence comes from Porites lutea, assembly GCF_958299795.1. NCBI lineage: Eukaryota > Metazoa > Cnidaria > Anthozoa > Scleractinia > Poritidae > Porites > Porites lutea. Next base: position 9,599,457 of record NC_133205.1, read on the forward strand.
GCAGACACTATGCACTGTAGGGAACTTGAGTTAGTGTCCTCATTAGTAAAAGTACGTAAATTAGCAGAAGTTTATTTCAGACAGATGTCTGTACATGTAATTTGTTTTCGCCGGGGATTTAGCTGCTGCCCATTTTAGCGAGGTGTCCGTTATAGCGGGGTATCAGCAAGGCGAAAGTTAACTGTATTTATTTTCTCTTATCCTGCTTGAAGTACCTCAGCAGGAGATATAATTTTGAAACCTTCATTTTGAAGTACTGTTTTTGATATCACATGTAGATTATAATTTGGAACAATTTAGTCCCCTGGCCTTCCCACAAGAATCTGAAAATGCTCTGATTGCTTTAAGTCTTCACTGTATGTACTACACCACCCAGAGTATAAGTCAAAGAACTTTTAGTGAACATGCATATGGACCCATTTTTTTTAGAGAAATTGCATGCAATAAAATTTTCCTTCAAAAAATACAATGATTGTACTTTTTGAAGGAAAAAGGTCTTTTCTGAGAAGAAGTACGATCCTGGCACAAATTGTTTGTGCCAGGATCGTACTTCTTCTCAGAAAAGACCTTTTGTGGTTTGATTCTCATAATAGACAACCTCCCATATGCATGCAAACACTCAATCATCACATTTTGGGTGATTGCTCATGGGAAAATTGAATGTCTAGTATGTTATTAATAAAAAATAATATTTATAAATAGACATTAATACTTTCTCATTTATCAACAACTGACAGCTAGTTGCCCAGGCAGAACTGGTGGCTGCAAATGAAGAACGTATTCAGTCATCAAGATCAAGATCATCGTCATCATCATCAGCTCCATCATCAGGTTCAGCTGCAGCACATCAACAAATTACATCATCTTTACTGTCATCAGCACTGGCCAGTGCTGGAATACCCCAGGCCTCTACATCTCGGAGTCACAGTAAGCCTTTCATTTTACTTTATTATAAAATATATGTCACACTGATTAAAAAAACTAGGCTCAGTCAAGGGGTGACAAGCTGTACATACACTCATGATCAGACAGCAATCAACCTATCAAACTGATAAGCGGCCATCAGATGCTGGATACACCTTCAAAGTTTGGCTTCGTTAAAATTAATGTGATGAAGGAAAATACAGTCCAAGATAATGCTGACAAAATGTTTGTGGACCAGTACTGCTGCTCCCATCACATGTTTTTTTCAAAATAAAGTTCAGTGATGTTTCATGATAAACCTCTAGGGAGTAGCCAACCTCCATTAAGCACTTGCCGGTAACCGAGGGGAGGCTGCTTAAGGGGCTTCAACTGTAATAAACTGTTTAAAAAAAGTAATAGGTTTGAGCATGATTTGAATATTGTGTAGATCAAGAAGGATGTTATCCACTAAAGGTAATTGGTTATTTACTGCCAAACTAAGAAAAGCAAAAAATTAAAGTACTATTTTACATTATTTTTCTAGGTCTTTCTTCTGCTGGTCCATCAACAAGCAGTGGCACTTCAACTTCTAGGCAGACAATCACAAGAGATATGGTTCGTGAAGCCATGGCATCTGCCAGAAGCGTGGCTCACACATCTTCTCAAATGCAGGTAGGTTTTAGAATAATTATAATGCTTACATGTATGAGAATGAATTATAAAACTTAATGCAATGGACACTGTATAAGCTTCTTGTATTATTTTGTCATCCTAAAAATGTACAATCATCTTGTATGCTGATAATGTTAGAACTCAGGCTCAGGCGACCCACTTAATCCAAGCCCTGACAGCCCCCACCCCCACATTAACCCGTCCTTCATTGTCTTCTCCATTATAAGTTCAATCACTAGTGTGTACTAAGTTAATGATGTTTATCACTACCTTAACTGCTCTATATTGCACCAACCCTTAATTCCAGTCTTCTCCACAGACAACCCAATCAGCCTACCCTATGGCTCTTTTTTGTCTGGGACCAGTTACATAAATATTAGTGTCAGACATTCAAGTAACCTTTGATGTCCATCCCAGTCAAACCCTCTATTTCAACACTAGATGCTACCAGTTACAACTTACATCAGACGTAAGGTGTTATGCTAATTACCCCAGGCCTCGAGGCTGGGGTTACTCCCTGCAATGAACTATGCTATATGGGAATCGAGGCTCAACCCGCAAGGGGTACCTTCTTCAGGTTTCAGATATGTGAAAGGGTATCACGATTTCACTTTTCATTAAGCACATGAAAGGGTAGAAAAAACTTTCATTTCTGTTTGTAAAAAGACTTAAAAGGACTAACTGAAGGAATTTAGGGCTGTGAAAAAGTCGTGAAAATTTCCTAGTCTTGTCTTAATTCATATTTTAAAGACAATGCATTTTACATCAGTTAATCGGAATGTGAAAGGGATACCATTTGTCAATAGAAGGTATACAAAAGGGGTACCTTTTCCAGGGCTCGAAAAAATTCTCATCCAGTAATCCGTGACAAGTGGATTTTCTTGCCGGGCAAGTAACTTTTAAAGCTCACCTGCCCAATGAGTAAGGGTCCAAATAACTCATCCTCTAGCAGCTAATGAAATCTTTAACTGAGACAAGCAAAAAGTGGTGCTGGGCAAGCGAAATGTGAGAGCTGCCTGCCCAAACTCGAATTCAAGTTTTTGTCGTTTTTGTTTTTTGCTTTTCTGTCAAAAATGGTATATAAAAGGGTAAGGGTTGGACCTCCCTTAGGGTGGACCCCTCCCCCCACCCCCCTCACAAAACTTTGTTGAGTACCCCACAACCCTCCGGACCCCAGTCCTTTCTTCAACCTGCTCCACAGGCTACCCACTCAGCAATTCCCTATTTTTTTTTTCCCTTGACAGTCACAATTGCAGCAGCTGAGAGATATGGGTATCACTGATGATGCCCTTAGTCTTCAAGCCTTATCAGCCACTGGTGGTGATGTGCAAGCTGCTCTTGAGCTCATATTTGAAGGACTGTAAGCTTTGTTCTAATTAATGTAGTCGCTGACACAGGGCATTTATTTGACTTGCATGATCCTAGGACATATCTTTCTTCTGTAAATTTGTCAATCTATGACTTTATTTTACTGATTTCAAAATAGTTGTTCTCAACCTGCTGTCAAAGCCCTTATTTATTTAGTTGGAAGGATCAAGTCTGTAAAACCCAGAAGTTGAAACATTACTGGGAGCTATTTCTGTATAAAAATTAAATACAATTTTAAGAGAAAAAATTGTAAATTCAAAATACATTTTAATAACAATGAAAATACTTGTTATTGGAAATACAGTATTAAATAAGTTTACAATATTTCAATAACATGCCTTGGTTAAGTATTTTTTGCTACAGACTGCTGGGTGTTTGTACTTTCATCCCTTCAACAATAATTCAACCAGAATACCCTCTTGAGTTAGCCACTCCTTTTCTTCAAAAATGGATTAGTTCATGTTACGGTAGTTGCCTTTGCCACAGTCAGAGCTGGTAACATGCAAAATATTCTCACCTCTAGCTTGTGATACAACTTATTACAGCTTAGGTCCCGTCCACACATATCCGGATATTTTTGAATCCACAACTTTTTCTTTCCTGATACAGCTTCTGTTCACACTTATCTGGTGAATCCGGCATACAAATCTGCAAATTTTCAATCCGTTTTCCAGAATGGAAATTTTTGAATAGATTATGCTATGCATCCAGAATTGTGTGGACACTAACTCCGGTTATTTTTTTATCCAATGACGTAACAAGATCGAGCCCAGTTTTTTATTGTGAATACTGTATTCAAGATGGCAACCTCATTCCCAGGCTCTCTCTCCTACCCGCTGAGGAGTCAAATTTGCTCTTTGCATTTTTCTTTAATTTTCTGGGTTGATTCGGCCATAATTCTAGACGCAAATTTTGTGCACTTTACAGTTCATGCTCTGTTGCCAATATTCCCTGTGGAGTCCTGGGTACTAGAGTGGATATGGATACGTGCCTGTGGCTCACTGTCGACTGAGCTGTCAGATTTCTGCCAATCAGCGCAAAGTGGAAACAAGCGTGAATGTAAACAAACATTGAAAAACACGTGCCAAGGGTAATCACGTCATTTCTAATGCCATCTCTGCCAATGAGCATTTCGCATCAACTTTTTCAATGCAGCTATTCAAACTCTAGAGACGTAGAACCTTGCAATGTCTCCTTCCTTTTCTTGCCCCACGGCCAGAGCGCCCCAGAAAGCTTGCTCGCAGGCTAGCTCTGAGAAGTTTTTCTCCAGGTACTGTATGTCCCATCACTCTTGACTAAAAAGCTGCTCTTCCAGATTACAGATTAGTATCTGTACCCCCGGCACTTCATTGGCCAACTGGATGATTAGTAAATAAGCACCCCTTTTCAAATAGGCGGGGCCTCTCCTCCTCCTCCTCCTCACTTTCTTTAACAGTAGGAGAACAAAAACCCCTGTTCATCAGTACAGGAAGGAGAACAGTCTATTATTTTCTGTCAAGTCATTTCATTTACATAGATGTTAAAATGCAGTTGTAGTTTGTTCCTTTGAAGATTTAGCCAAAATAAAGTGACAGTTCATTTATTTTAAAGGAAAACTCAATTAAGCGCCTTCCTTTGAATAAGTGCCAGAACTCTTTTGCTGCCAAACTTAAATAAGCACCTGGGCACTTATTTGATGCATCCTCATAGAAAAGTGATTTACATCATCAGAATATTCTACTGTTTGTCAATCATATATAGACACCACCTTTGTTATTTTCTGTCTGTGGCAGCAGGGAGTTCATTGAGAGATGACCACATTTTGTAGACTAAAACTAATGACTGACTGATGATTTAAAAATTTATCAATATTTTATTGTATTGTTGGTGGTGGAAGCCCAGTCCATGTTGAACTAGTCCCATGGAATACCCATACGGACTACGCCACTCAAGTTTAGTGATTAGAGTTAGGAAACTGAGTGAAACAGGTTCCATTCAGGGTCATTAAACTGGGAAAACTAACCTGAAACTTTGTCCACCACATGTATTGTTGACTAACTTTGTAATACCACGTCCAGAGTTGCAATCATTATAATGGTTATTATCTGTTTTTCCCAGTCAATAATGTATTTACTAACTTTGAAATATTTTTTAATTTAAACAGTGGTTAAAAACTAGTTAATAGACATAAATACTGGACATAAAGCCCGCTAACTAAAGTACACGTCCCTGTAAGTGAAATAAGCCCCTTAGCAACATAACGCTGCTTAAGAGGCATGAAATGTTCCTACAATATATAACTCATAAACAAAATAATAACATAAATAATGCTTATAACAAGGAAATAAAAACCATCTGAGATAGTTACATACTAGGCTGCAAAACAGTTGGTTTTTTTCTCAAAATCAGTAAAGAAATTGTTGGACTGCTCGCACGTACTTAAATATGCAAAAATACGGACTGTTTTGAAGTCTAGTTACATACCTACTTTAGAGTAGATTAAAGTACTTAGTACTTACTTAATTGGGAAAAATGTTATAATTTGTGCTCTAGACGAATGTTTGTAAAAGTAACATGCAACATACGGACAAGCCACTAATACATCTAATAATTTTTATAATGATTATCAGTGAATAGTTTAACTTTTAATTTTATTGCAGTGTACCATCATATGTACTGATTGGTCGTGATTGTAATTTATTCTTATTTAATAAGGTTTGTTTCTATCATTTTAACCTTTACTTCTAATTACAGGTTGTGATATTGACAAATTTAAAAGTTTTTAACATCGTTCAACCTATTTTTATCAAGAATTCAAATTTCTAACTATGACAGACGCATGAAAACGTTTGTTGGGCTTCATATTTCCTTCCTGGCTCCAGAAGGAATGGCTTGCTAACATAGCCTGCTTCTACACACAGCATTTGTGGATACTATAACAAAAAGAGATAAACTTTCTTTGAGTGTGATTGTATAGGTCACTGCAAAAAATTTGATAATGGTCTGTACATGCTGTCTTAGGTAGAGCTTCATGAAAGCTAGAATGTTTGATCTTCTTTGTTCGTACACGCCATTTATCAGCTTCTCCACAATTTCCCTACTTAGCGGCGGAGTGCAGCGTGAAGTCAGCAAGAGGGAAAAAACTAACAACGAGGAGAACGAGAATTCCTTTGCTCTCACCCACTACCTCAGCCCCCAGCTGTTTCTCCTGCTGGCATCTCTTTGGGCCTTCCCCACAATCTGAATGCCTGGAGCAGGCTAATGGGGTGTAGGAAATTTAATTATTCCCGCCAGAATGGAGTTTAGACTACTAATGAATCGAAGGCACCAGCTTCAGCTATAACAACACGTTATGTAGCTTTTTCTTTGAATATTAGCTGGGACATCCTAATGCATTTCATTTTTAGTTAGAGACATTAATTATCCTTCCAAAGTGTTTAGCTGTGTGCATATACATGTTGCTCCTTAAGATATTACTAGTAGAAATACATAAAAGCAATATGCAATGTACAGACCTCTTCATCTCCAAAATCAGACATTGTCATGGCCTTGTGAGCCCAAGGATTCCAAACAACTAAAAGAAACAAAAGAGTAAAACATTTACTTGGGCCCTGTAGATTCACTAGGCAATTTTTCTTACAACTTACAAGTCCTACAAGCTGGCCTCATAATTCTAGATTACCAGATGAGAAAAAGATAAATTCAGATGGTACAGTGTTATCCTCACTCAATTCTTTATGGAAAATTTTTTTAAATCTGGTATGGATTTTTTTTTTGGAGGCGGGGCAGGGGAACCTTTTTTGGGACCATTTATTGCAGGAAGCCCAAGGGTTTTTTTTGATGGGTTTTGATTTTGGCCCTTTTTCCATCATCATTTTAAATCCGGAGAACCCTCTTGGGTTTGTGTTATCTTTCATGTAATATATCAAACATGAGATGCAGTGTTTCATCACCAGATGAAACACCGAGAAGAGAGTTGAAAATACGACGCGCAGCAGAGTATTTTTGACGAACTTCGAGGTGTTTCATCTGGTGATGAAACACTGTGTCGAATTTTTGATATTTCTTCTCAAACAAAATCATTTTTGAAGGAGAAATTAAGGATGCAAATACTAAGCAGTGTTTCATCCGATTTCCAAACACTCATTAAACATTAATTTCCTTTGTATTTTCTTAATGAATTATTAATGAGTTTGAGAAGGCCAGTTCAGTAAGGCACAGTTCTGTCCTTTTTATAATCACCCATCACCATGCATTCATGATTGAGTCACTATGGTGAAGAAAAAAATAAATAAATAAACGGTTAGATAAAGTGCTTTACCTGTGTCTGGTAAATTCTCTTTCCAAAGAATAATGTCACAATTTTCAGATCCAACATTTGTTATCTTATGTTCACTAGGAGAATTTTCATAAACCCTAAGAAAAGACACATATTTATTTACTAAATGAATAATAATTTATTCATCATCACTTCATTAAAATTATTTTCTAAGAAAATAGCAAAAGCTAAAAATTACATACCTGTCCGTGTAGCTCTTGACTATTACAGGATCAGCATTCTCAGTGTATGTTTTCCCACCAAGAACCTATGGAAAAGAAAGGAGAAAAATACCATATTTATTCGATTAGGCACCTTGGGCGCTTATGAAATATTTGGGCCTTGAGAGTGGGCACTTATTCAAGGTGGGCACTTGTTTGAGGCTGGGCACTTATTTAATTTTCATTATTTTCAACAAAACAGTAAATAATAATATTACAAAATGTGAAGAAGTGCCAGATCAGAATTTTAAATGTCTATTGAAAGGTTATTTTAGAACTCAGTCCTCAGGGAAGTCTCTTAGTAGTACAGGTACCTACTGTAGTCAATTTCTACGTTATGCACTTAGTCGAGGCTGGGTACTTATTAACTTTCCGTCCCTACAGGATGGGTGCTTATTCGAGACGGGTGCTAATTCGAGGTTGAGTGGTTAATTGAATAAATACGGTAATCATGATGCAACATCTGAAACCAACAGATAAACTGTTAGAAATTTACCAGTTAAATTATACCATTGAAGTATTTTTAGGAGCAAAGTAGCATCAAAGCTTTTTATTCAGTTTGAATTCCTTTGTTAGGAGTACAACACGAGCTAGAACTGGCCAAAAATCCCAGTCCAGTGGATGTGCTCCCAGTGGCAGACAGCTAGGGGAGCTGCAGAGGAGAAGTGACAGTCATCTGCAACATTTGTGGACACAGAGCCTGGCACGCTAAGGACAGAGACAGAAGGATAAGACAACACCTGGATGCATAGAGGATCCTGAGAGAAGAAGAAGAAGGGGAGTATGTCTTGTCAATGTGGCAGAGTGACATGCAGGAGATCAAGAAGGCTGAAGAGTTTCACATTATCACATCTTTTTTTTCTTGAATAAAATTCAAGCAGTCTCTAAAAATCACAAAAGTTTTGGATGCCTTGCAAAAATAAACCAGTATACGTGTACCTTGTCTACATAAGTTAACCCAGTCAATCCAGAAACTGTTGTTTTTGTAACATCTGGAACTCTAAAATATGTGTGCAAAAGCGTGGTAAACTCAAAGGGCTTCTCATCTGTGAAACAAACAAAAAAGCTTGAGCTTGATTGATATCTTAGTGCCTTACACCTCACAGGGAGTAAGCAAAAAGTAATTTTTGGACGGAATCAGTAAATCCTTCCCCATCCCTGGACCCCCATCAACATAACATGAAGCATAATTAATATTGAAAATGCCAAGGAAGAGGGGTATTTCTAAAAATCATTAAGCAAAATAAATCCACCCCATGAATTTCCAAAATTATGGAGGAAAAATTAACCAATAAGACTAGAATTTGTTTACTGAACAAACAACTTAAACATGACTGTTGTGAAAAGCATCTAGAAATAGTAATGTACCTTTATTTTCTGCAGTTATTGTCATTTTTAAGTTATGTTTTCCCACAGTGACCTCATACAGCAGCTTAAATCTATAACTCCACATCTTCTGTGTGTTCTCATTGTCTTCCAAAACAAATACTGCACTTGTTTCACCATTCTCTTCCTTGATCATGATAAAGAAAGTCAGGTATTTAATAAGTACCAGTACACAATAATACTAGCATTTCTGTGCAAGCAGGACGAGAAAGTGGGTCAGGGGCTTTTGGAATAAAACTTCAGTTATTGGGTGTATGTGGATAGTATACAATGTATGTGGGTGGGCGAGAGGGAATAATAGTTATTTTCAATTAGATTTAAAATACACCGACAATTTTATCCAAAACTTATCGTGCTTACGTTGTAGTAACTGAAGGTGACCAGCAGTTTAAAGGAAGCTGCTTAATGATGATCAACAGCCTTAAGAAGTTGTTCACTTACACTCGCTCTTGAAATGTTTAGAGAAAAATCAATATCAAATACGCCATAATACGGTCGACTTCCGATAACTCAAACCTTCAAGGGAAATCAAAAGTTATTGGGAGATCGACTTATCAGGAGCTCGAAGCAACTAGCCGGAAGTAAGGGAAAAACCAGTTTTTACTTTACAGTGAACATTTTAATCAGATTTAATTGTAGTAATGTTAAGTGAACATTGAAAAATACTTCTAGATTATAAATCAGAATGTAACGTAAAAGTCTTAAAAGAGCCTGCGTTTTACTGTTTTTGAGGATTAAAGCTGTTTCACATTAGATTTGTGACAAACAACATCAGCCTCCACTAGTAAACTATATGCCTACAACACATCAATGGGAAATTGAAAATCAATGTTTTGGATGACAGAACACTGTCTTTCCCCCAACTTTTTAAGTGCTCAAAACATGGTTCGAGTTATCGACGGTAAAATTATATGGAAATGGTCTCAGGGAAACAAAAATTACTTTGAGTTAGTGGGAGGTTCGAGTTACTGAGGGTAAAATTACAGTACTTAAATGTATGAAGGAAATCCAGGGGAAATCGATTTTGGTTCAAATTAGCATGAGGTTCAAGTTAGCGAGGGTTTGAGTTATCAGTAGTCAACTGTATGTTTGTAACTTAGGCGAAATGGTCAACCCAACATGGGCATTATATGGAAAAGTAAATTATTCTTCTACTCAAGCAGCCATGTAATTGTTAGTAGGTGACTTTTTTCAATTTTGCTACAAACCTTAGGTTCCTCGGCAACTTTCCACTGACTTATTCTTGCAAAGCCATGCTGTGGACCCAGTTCCCATGGGCCAAACTTGGCTGTGTAGACAGAATAAATACATATTATTAAATAATACTGATCTTATTGCATGATGCAAAGCTTAGGAAGTCCAGCAGCAAATGGAAATTAGTTTAGTAAAGTCGAAGTTAGACTGTTTGGCTAGAGAAGGGAAAAGAATTTTGATATGAAAAATGGCCAGTTCCAAAAATGGGATTCCAAGGGTTATACTACTACATGAGAATAATTTCTGCAATTTAATTGGCTTAGAGCAGTGGTATTTCACCTTAATTTGAAATACCTACATGTGAAAATTACAAACCTTCTACAGGTTGTAGTATAAACAATTAATAACATGATTTGTACGTGATATTTGGCATAAATACCACTCGTGATATTTCAAAATTGTCTCAAATTTCACTCGCCTAATGGCTGGTGAAATTATGCATAAAAACAATTTTGAAATATCATGCGTGGTATTTATGCCAAATATCACTACAAATCGTGCTATTACCTATACAAATTATTCATAAAAAAGAGTTAATTGAGGCTACAGTATGTACTCGGTTATAAGACACAACCCAAAATTACAACAGATTTAGAGATATCAAGCAGACTTTTGTTGAGAAAATGCCGTGCCTTATAAGCAAAAAAATATGGTGGGTTACAGACTCTCTACTTACGAAATACTAATGGTATCCCTCCTCTTATCGCCTTTGTTCCATCAAGGATAGCCTTCTCACTGTTTTATAATAGAAAAATAAATAATATTATTTGGGTATTTAATAAAAGAATAAGTTGTGGAAATTCATATTTTAAAAGTTTATAATTACCTCACAAACAACATTTCCTGGCCTTTGCACTTCCATGATGTTAAAGTTGCCCCTGTAGGGAAGAAAAAATTGTTGCACAAACATTTTACACTCAGCAATACCCCCGGGGAAGGTTTAAGTACCTCCTACACACTGTAGTAATAGGCTAATGAGGATGTGCTGCTGGATGGGCTCACATTTTCATGACTGGATTGACCATAATGGGCTTACATTATTTTTGCTACTTACTAAAATAGGGTCGCCATTTTCAGTATTTTGGGTTAAGAAATTTTTGTTTCTAGGAGTTTGAAGAAATTTGTGAGTTCATCATTTAGGTTGACTAAACCGCTGGGCTTTATAAGATAGATGCACAAAGTAAATTACATTTGCCCAAAAGTGACTAAGATGGGGTCTATAATTGGCCATACAATAGACTATAATAGGGTAGGGGCTCTGAGAGGCGAGCAGCACATACCCAGCAAAAATTGACCCAAGTGCCCCCCCCCCCCTCAAAATACCCCATTAAAGAACTGTAAGGCCCATAAACAACTGTGCTACTTGTGGAGGTGGGTACCCAGAATGTCCAGAGGCTTCCATTTTTGACAAAGCCAGCCCCTAGATAAAGTTACACCGCCATGGCTGGTTCACCTGTGCCTTCCAGCCATGAGCCCCCACACCAACTGAAACAGCGACCCATGACACTGATTTATCAGAGGAAAAATAAAAGGGGGGAAGGGTGGGGGCAAATGCACAATCCAAAGGCTAAACAAAGCAAGTAGCTGCCAGGAAATGCTCTGGTAAGCACAGGCATGGAGCTGACGGCTGACCAGGCCCTGTTACTTTCAAAATTCGGACAAGTGACATGGCCTTGAAATAGCGACATAAAACAAATGAAATGGAGACAAACAACAGAAAGATGGGTTCAAACTGTGACACCAACAAAGACAAGAGGAAAAACAATGGTAAAATGATGACAGGGACATTGCTTCCTCCTCAATGTGAAAAAAGACAGGTTTTGAAATTCAGACTAGGAACATGTGTACCCATCCTAAGAGGGCCTCGCTGATGAGCTTCTGTAAGACCACCTCAACTCCCCTAAAAAGTAACTTGCGCAAAGGTAGGCAGAGCAGCTAAATCTCCCTATTTTCAAGATTTTTATGGTTATTAACATTTCTTTCACAAAATCATAAGAAATAAATGGTATTATGCATCAGTCAATTCCAGCTGCGCCTAGCCCCGAAAAAAAACCAACCCCCCTCCCCTCCGAAGCTGATACCCGGGCATTAGCATTTTTTTGCCTTGGATGGCAAATTCCCAGGGTCAGGGATTCTTCAGCTGTCAAATCCCCAGCGGTGGGGGACAAAAAAAGAGGGCAACACTGCAACATTTTTCATTGATTCACATAATTGAGTCCTGCCATTTTAAGCATTTTAATGTGCGATTTTTTGTTAAAAATTAACGCTGCCTTTGTAATAGCGCTATTCTAAGAATTCAAGCCATGACAATGCCAGTTTATGGTTAAAGTATTATTATAAAGTTATTGACATTAATATTAATAGTGCAGGTGCTGTAAAGTTATATGTTCTGAATAGTTTTATAAATATGAAAGGATGTTCTTCAAATAATATCAACAGAAATTTGATTCAATAACCAAAAAAACATTGATTCATATCGACAAGCTCCCGATTTCACTATGTAATTCTGGCTTGACAGGCAATGAAGAAATGCATGCATAAAATCAAGAACACCCCTTTACAACCCTCTACAATTTTTTCCTGTCTAGGACAGATGAGCCAATCTGCTTGTCTTTCCAGTAAAATCCTCTACGTAGTTATGTTTGGATAGGGAACCACGGCCATGTCAAAAGCTCGGGGGTGGCCCCAGGGTTGGCAAATGCCTGACCCCTGGGCAGTGCAAAATTTGCTAACGCCCCACCCCCTGGACTAACAAGGCAGGCAACTGCCCTGCAGTAGCCTGGAGGGGGGATGGGCACAGCTGGAATTGACTGATGCATTTCATGTACCAACTGGTATATAAGACCCCAAATAAAATATTGTCTTGTCTTACATGTATGCAAAAGTTCTTCAAAAGAGGTAGCATGGCAGAATTCCATCCACAGATGTAAAAGTTACAAGGTGAGAAGATTCTACATTTTGAGCCCTGACACCAGAATTCAGAACATGCACATGCTAGCACTAAACTCTTCCCCCTCCCCGTTCCCGTCCCCTCCCCACCAAGTTTCTACCGCGGTGAGATTCTCCCTGATTCTCTGCAAGCAGAGTCTCATTGTTTTTTGATCATTGAAGATTTCTGCTATAGCTGCCCCAACACTAAAATAATGTCTTGCAATGTGTTTGTGGAAAACTCGGGAAAGGAGCGTACAGCGTCACAAAAAAAACCTTAAGCATACAAATTGAAGCACCGATCTGGTGTGGATCTTCTTTTTTTTTCGGCTAGTTTCAAACACTGGAAAGGTAAAGTGGAGAAAGCTAAAGATTCCTTAAATTTAGTATCAATTGAAATGTAAAGATAAACTTACTTAATTGCATGTCACAACACTGAGATTCACTTGTATTCATTGTGTGTTTACGCGGGGTAAAATACAACTGATGTCTATGCAATGTAGAACGTCAAAACTCATGCAAAGCATAATGCCTAATATGTTATAATAAAATTATAGATGGAGGCTTCTTCCAGGGTTAAATTTATTTTAACACAAATACCCTTAAGGCTATTATAAACAGAAAGCGACATAAACTTAACCCAGGATTTAGGTGTCATGCAAACTTTTACTGTACCATGAAGGTGAACTTGAACAGAGTCGCCGTCTGAATTCGCAAGCTCGACAACTTTGTTCATTCTTTAGAGCCAATAAATCACAGCAGATATTTCCAACGAAGAACAACAAGTTGCTAACTTTCCTCGGGAGCCGAGATGCACGATTCCTTTGTTGATCAGTATTGGCCCATGAGAAGATTGTGATCATTACGTGACGTGGAAACCTTTCGTTTACATGGCTGCTGGCATACTTCACAAGAAATGCGGCATGAGTGCAGCGTTCGTGAGCGCGTGCGTTAAACGTGCGTTAAGCGTGAGCTCATGCTTTTGTTTTTGCGCGGGGAGGGGTTCAAGGGGAGTTTCTATTGGGTGCCAGAGACTTTTTATACGCGGTTTCCGGTTTCTGTCAAGTCTTCACAGTTCGTGTCGGCCTGCGATCGAAAGGAGCATCCACCCGCAGGGAGTTTCGCCCACCCAAAAAGACCGAAAAGAACGCTTAATCACAGGCAAAAGCGAGCGCATGGGGGTTTGGATTGTCTAACATCTGTCCTTTGCAGATTGTCGAGCTTACAAATCCTATCGGAGGGAGACACGCCAATTAAGCCATGCCTAAAAGTCAAGCAAGCCACGCGAACGACTCCGTAAACGCTAGCTAAAAGCCATGAAAGAAAGAAACTTGTGCTGCTTGTAGGGCGAGGTTGTACCATTGCAAAAGTAATGGGGATGGGGGAGTACCTGGAGAAGTTTCTGTTTTGAATGAAATTTGTGTTGTTATGTTTTTGATTTTTTTTCTGCCTTAGCTTATATCAGGAGCCTGTGCTCGTATGTATTTTTGTTTTCAGCATCTGATTCTGGCTGATATGCATCAGAAAGGAATTTATGCTGGAGGAAGCGTTGCTCGACTCCGCCCTGGGTAGCTGCAAAGGAGACAAGAGACGGGACAACCTCTTCGTTATTTTAATCGGGGAATCTCCCTCGATATTATCCTACAAATTATTATCCTATATAAAGATGTAATAGAGTTTCGAACAGTCACTCCACTCGGCTTACAAAAGATGTTGCGGGGACGTCGAGATTCATGAACGACCATAGATAGCTACTGATAACACTCAGGTAAAGATATTCCTCTCTCTCTAAGATCCCCGGCTTTACCAAAATATAACTTTCTGGCATTTTTGTTTTCCTTTTTGCGATGAGATACGCCAGAAAATTGCATTTCGTTTAAAACTAAGATGCTACTTCATTTTTATATTGATTATGAAAACTCAAATGCAGTGTTAGTCTCTCCAGTTTCTTCTTTTTTGTATTTTCCAGTTCTTTTGGGTCCCTCAGTCTGACAAAATAGTGTTGTGTGTGTGTGCAAAGTTTCAATCCCATTAACTCGTTTTCTTAATAAACCGCGGAGTGTAGAAAGCAGATTGCTTGGCTCCTTGCACTTTTAAAATACAACAATCGCTTTTGCAATTTCGTGGAGATTGATATCTTTCTCCAAACAAAAACTCCGTATCTTATTAATAATACATGCTGATTGCCTGAATAATTTATTTTAGTGAAGAGATTACTGCACAGGCCCCGATATCATCCATGTTTCTGAATATACATATTTTTTATGTTCTAACGCACTGAATTTCCTTTATTTCCCTCTTGCCCCTTTTGTGTTATCTTGCAGAAAATCTGGCATTTAAGTATCAATAATTATTTTACTATGCACTCGATTTGTTTTATATGTTTCAATAGTATCTAATTTGAATTTAAAAGATTTAAGATATTCAAGCAAAACGTGTCCATTCCATCACAAAAAGCTGCAGCATTTCGGCCAGCTACTGGTTTTTACTGGAGAACTGTCTTTTAAATTTAATGTTTCAGCTGAATCGTCTGGAGATGCGAGAGGTGATCCGAGTTTTTCTTTCAACTCCTCTGCCATAGTGTAGAACACGTTGTCAACGTTAGTTCGGTCCTTTGCGCTCGTCTCGATGAACGAAATATGCAGTCTTTCCGCGAAGCTTTTCGCCACATCATATTCAACCTGCCTCTTTCCTAGCAAGTCACATTTATTACCGACAAGCAGTTTATTCACTCCTTCGCATGCATAACGATCGACTTCCTCCAGCCATTGATCAATGTGCAAATAACTTTCCTTTTCGTTAACGTCATATACCATTATAATTCCATGTGCGCTTCTGTAATACGCCGTAGTAAGCGTTCGGAATCGTTCCTGGCCGGCCGTATCCCAGATCTGTAGCTTTACCACTTTTCCGCCGACGTTTATTGTACGTATTTTAAAGTCAACTCCTATGGTACTTATAAAGCTCTCTGTAAACGTGTCGTCCGCGAAGCGTATCAGGAGACATGATTTTCCTACTCCAGAGTCCCCAATTAAAAGCAGTTTAAACAAATAGTCATAATCTGGGTTCATGAGTTCAGACAAAAAATACCTGAATTCACAGGTAAAATTCTCTGCACTCCTGAGAAATATCCGAGAATAAATTCGTTTTTCGCCCCGTGTTATCGGTGGAAAAAATATGAACTAATTTCCATATTTATCGTTTAGGAAAAACAAGTTGGATAGACTACCTGCCAGAGACCACCATGACGTCAGAATGGTGCTGTTGCGCGTGCCTTGGATTACGAACCACGCGCGGGCACTTAGTTAAGCTGTAAAACAGACGTTTTAGACTACAGAACAGCCCGATTTTTGGCGCAGATCAAGAACGCACAAGCACAAGCGAACAAGGCGTGAGCTGTCAAGAGAAAGTTCTGTAGGTCTCAGCCGGTGGAATCAGTCAGGCAAGGGGCGTTTAAGTCTCCCGCGTGTCACGCGAGAACCTCATGCGGGAAGCTCTCCCCATCCCCCCTCCAAAAAAGGTTTTGAGAAAAGACTGACTGGTTTGCAGTCTTTAGCTTTTCATTAGCCTCCCATGCACGCAGACGTTCTTATAGGGGTTAGTCACGCGTTCCTGTCCCACTGGTGGGGCAAGAACGCGTGACGAACCCTCAGAACGTCTAGCTGAGTGGGAGGCTAGCTACAGGCAAGGCAAGCACCAGTAAGAGAAGGTGAAGTTCCGGCCACCCGCGAAGTGAGAACCCGCGCTTTCCTCGTGTTTCGTGAAATGTGATCTCACGCTTCTCGCCGATCAGTACTGGCCCCCTTTTTTATGATCCTATTAAGTTATAAAAGGTAAATGAACCGCATAGGGTTCAGAGGTTATGATAAGTTTGGATCTCAGAGCGTTTCTCTTCTGCATGACTTCAGTCAGGGGTCTCTGCCCTCATAAGTTTGGACAAGTCAGGATTGGAAGGGTTTAACATCCTAATGATAAAGGAATTTTAAATTAACTGTAAAAACCGTGGACATCTGTATACCTGAAGAAGGCTGGTATGGCCAGCCGAAATATTGTTATGAAAAAACAACGCACATTGTTCTGATCAGCTTTGCAGTAGTCTTTTGGTTTCTAAAATCCTACCCCAGCAAAACAATTAGAGAAACTTAATCTCGTACTAAAAAGCGGGATAATTTGTTAATCTATTTAACATATTCTAAAAAGGAAGTTGCTGTTGGGAAAGGAAGCAAATTTTTCGGCTTTGAGCTGTCACGCGATAACGCTATACACTTCGAAGATATCGCGTGACAAAGCTACTTTTGGTCTTCGAAATTTGGTAACCTGGCCTACAAAGCCTGGACTGAAGGCTGTTGCCTAGACTGCTTCGTTGAGCGCCAGTTCTGATCATTTCTACAAGCTAACTGATGAGTCTGAGATATTGATGGTAAATATGCATTTTTATTATTTATTTCATTGATAAAAAGGTAACCTGTCGCTTAAAGTTTCGTTTTAACGTTGTATACATTGTGTACAGGTTCGTGCATGTTTACAAACACGTTTGTGGTCGACTGATTGATCTGATCGATCGGTTTTTATACACAGGCTACAAACACAGGGACCGCGGAGCAAGGTGAAAAGTGGGAGGGCTGACAATTGAAAATAATTTTTTCACATTGAAAATCGAAAAAAGGAATAAAATCATAGTATTTGATTTGTTTCTATGGCGTGACTTTGCATACTTTATCAATATTTTTTCAATATATTGAAATGTTTACTGGTCAAACTCAAACTCACCATTTTCACTGCAAGTAGTTGTCGTCTTTTCTGCAGAGCTTACAGACTTTGACGAAGTCCCAGACAACTCTAATAAACGACCAACATACACGGTCAGTTGAGATTCAATGCAAGAAAAGACGCGATTACAATTTTAGTATAGAAAATACTGTACTGAAGTGATCTGAAAAATTTCTAACTATGGCCGTTCACTGTTCAAGTAATGTAATTCTTCTTGCCATCGAATCTTTCATTGATTCGAAAGGAGAAAGACAAAATATAAAACTTTAATCAACTCAAAACAACTACTCCCCTTCGTTTGGCTTGAAAAAGCTAGTAATTTTCTTCATTTCGTTTGATAAAACTGATAAAAAACTCTGCCGGAGCTGGAAGTACAAAACACGCTGCCGAACAAAGCGAAGGGGTGGCCAAGGCATGGCGTTTGATCAAGGGGCAAGTCGGCCCCAGGGCGCAATTACCGCGAAAAGCACAGGAGCCCCACAAAATGCCTGGCGTTTGAAATTAAAGAAAATACAGCGAATATAGCAGAATATAGACGGAAAAAACTTGTTTCAAGTCTTTTTGTTATTTTAATCATTTTTCTTTTTAGCGCAAAAAGTGGGGGCGGGGACGCAAAAAAGTGGTGGGGCCGCGGCCCTACCAGCCCCTCCCCCTCCGCGGTCCCTGAAACAGCTTTATTCTTCGTACTCTAAAGATAGTTGCGCGGGTAAAATTCCAAGGAAAATTGCGTTGCTAACTTTCTTTATGCTTGATGTAGTGAGTTGACTTTCTTCTCGGATAAACTTTTTCAGCTGAAGTCACATATATACACTGGTACGTACAGCCAGGTACAGATCGAGTGGCCATGCTGATGTCGCAGTGTCGGTGCTAGTGCCACCTGCGGTTATTTCAGTAAAACTTTTACAAGTGTAATTTACCATTGCGACTATTGTTTTCAGACGCAAAACATTATCATTACTTGAAAAGCACACTTGTCAAAGTTTTATTGAATTGACTGCTGAAAGGAAATAAAATTAGAATTTGACAGTATTACGTATCAACACTGTTCAGCAAAAATGAAATGAACAAGATTCAGTGTTCCATTTTAATGTGTAACTTTCGATATTGAGTGGAATCTTGAAAATTTCTCAGGAAACATCTCTAACAGCCATCAATAACATGACCGCCTGGGTGGCTAGCAGGGTCGTTTTTTGGAGGCCGGGCCCTCCCTTATCTCAGGGTCTGCATGACTGCCCCCCCCCCCCTTATCTGAAGGTCTGGATCTGCCACTGAACACATTATTTTAGGTTACCTTACGTAGGTCGCTACTCTTCAGATGCGCAGAAAAGGCTACGCAAGCTCCTAAAAAGGTTTTGCAACAATGTAGAAATCAAATTGGCTTTTTCTTCATTCAAGGTCCATCACATGTTCAGCATATAGGATCCTGTACCCTATAGTTTTGATCTCCATTCAGGCATTGTCTACAGATTTCATTGTGCAGGTTGTGATGCCTGTTACAACGGTGAAACATGTGGACATCTTTCGTCGTGTGTTCATGAGCATCTGACTAGGGACAGGACCTCCAACATCTTTATGCATTTCCAGCAGTCGGACGAATGCCCCAAATTATGCTCTAAGAAGTGCTTTTTTAATTTTGGATTCCATGCAAAACCAGAACCAGCTTTAGAAGTCATTTTCACTTGGAATGTCATTTGATTCACCATACAGTTCCCCTGGAAATGGCAGTACCCACCATAAAAGTTCACTGAAATTTCTGAGAATAATGGAAAAGTGGAAAGATGAGTAGAAAAACTTTCTGTGCAGTAACTTTATGTAATTTAATAATATTATTTTTTTCTTTGCTAGTTTTCATATTTTCTAAAATGACCACTGAAGTGAGTAAAACCACACCTTTTGAAGCAAGAAATGATGAAAACATTTACAGCACCACTTCGACAAAACGACACCCAATTGTGAGCCATGAACTCAAGAAATGCTTCACTAGAAATACCCCAAAACTTCGGGAACTGAGAGTGATAGTAACCAAACTTGATGCTGCAAGCATGATGGTCGCCCCATTGCCTGGAGGAGGTGGCTATTCTGTTCAGCCTCCTTCTGCAACAATAAACCCTTTGAACAAAACCCTTGTTCCTGGGGTGGGAAACTGCCCAGCCAGGAAGTCCAAAAGAAGTGCTGATGCATTGACTTGCTGTCTTGGTTGTATGGCTGGAGATCCGTGCAAGAAAACCAAATCTGGAACGCAAGGTGGACGAAAATGTGGCAGGCCGAAGAATGTTGGATTAAAGAGGAAGTATGTCAGGAGATCAACAACAGCAGCAAAACGTCAGTCAGGTAAGAAAATACGAAAGAAATGAGAGGGCAGTTTCTAGTTAATTTAAGGTACAAATGATAATTTGGCCTGAACAGAACCTATTATAGCTAAAACAATGACATACACAGAGGAGAATTTGAAACAAATATGGTAAATATAAACTGAAAGAGCAGCTCCCTCTCAAGGCTGAATCATTCCATTGAAGTGGTTTAGGATAAACCTCTTCAAAACTGAATAGTATACTTCCCTGTCTATGGTGATTCTACTAACTTTAGCCACCCATACTAGCACAGTTGTTTTGCTTGTACATGAGAAAACCTGAAGAAATTTGTGTGGTGAAGAGAGAGTTCAGTCAAAATGAGTAAGATTTATCATGTCACAACCATGAATAAAAAATACTCCTCAGTCCCCAACAGGGATGTTAGGCGAGATCCATTAAACCACAAATATTGGACAAAATCCTGTCGACGTTGGGCCGGACTTCCTTTTTTTCTTGGCCATGGACCATATTTACTCCCTAGGTTAGCTCAATCAAACCAATAGAGTAATTTCTATATATTAAAATTCATACTTGGCTTCGAGGCCTGGGGGAATAAAACAAAAGAAAAGCATTATTCATTGCTGAGCCTCAGGATTATTTCTTTTGTTTTATTCCCTCAAGCCTCGCAGCCAAGTAGGAATTTTCAATGTATCAAAATTGGTCTATTCGTTTAGTTTTGAACCGAAATTTCCGGAAATTTTAGCGCTGGAATCGGGAATGATCAAATGGAACGGCAGGATCGGTTCAACCGATTTAAACGGTCCAATTTTAAAAGTTTGTCTTTTTTCTCCGAAAATATTCTATTTTTCTTTGCAAATTTTGACCTCAAATGTTGTCATTTCCAGATGTCTGGTTTGGAAGTCGCAGTAATCCAAGCATGGTACATCAGTACAGGTTTGATCCACAAAGGCGTTTTGGTGATGTGCCCTCTAGTGTCTCTGCCGCACTACCTTTGCATCTTCCAGTAGGTATGCAACTTGAACAAGTTTGTACCACTGGGGAAACCCTGCCTGCATCATCTCCTGTTTGTAGTTCAACTGGGAAAGTTTCACCTTCTTTTTCTACAGCATCAGGTGGAAATTCTTCAACAGCAGCCAGCATTAGTACAGGTTTTTTGGCTGCTGTACCATCTTCTGCTGTCACCAATTCTAGAATAGCTAAGTTCCGACGATCTCATTTTCCTGCATTTTCTGCAAATGCTGCCGTCAGCAACCCTGGAGTAGCAAGCGTAGAGCTTTCGCAATTTTCTTCAAGCCAAGCAACCACCGTCGCCAATCCTGGAGTAGCAATCTCACAACCTTCAACATTTTCGTCAAACCCAGCTGTTGCAGTAGGCAATCCCGGAGTATCAAGTGTTCAGCTTTTAAATTCCACTCCAATGACAAATACTGCCTTTAGCAGTCCTGCGTTACCCAGCGTACAGCTATCGCTCTTACCATCAAAAACATCTGCGACCATCAGCCATCCTCAAGTACCAAGCGCACAGTTTTCGCAGCCTGGTGCAAACACAACTACTGAAATAAGCAATCCTGGGGTAAAAAGCCTGCAGCAATCTCTTTTTCCATCTCTGCCACCACTTCCACTGCGGCAACCATATGTTACGGCTATTCCTGTCTATGCCGACTCCTGTCTCTTGCCAGTTAATGTTCCTTATGTTCAGGTAAGCAATCCGGCTCTCATCCCTCCAGTAACTAATATGGTACACCAGCCACCTTTGTACTCCGTGATAGGACATCCCTCCTTGCCTCTTCAGAACATTTGTCAACAACTTCCCTCTGTTGTCGTAGGAAGTGGAACTTTGAATAACAACCTACTGACATCGAGTGTGTCTTGTCTAAATTCTGCTTCACTCCAGATGCAAACACAGCATGGAAGCTACAGTGTAAACACCAGTACTGCTGGTAGTAATCTTGCGGAGGGCCAAGTTTCTCACGGTGCCAGTGTAGGGAGTCAAAAAGACAATGTTACTGCCTGTAATGACGCCAGTGTAGAATATACTGAAAGAAGCAGTATTGGGAGTTCTGTTCTCCAAAAGGACTGTGTTGGCTCCAATAGTACCAATGGTGGTTATCACAGGTACAATATAAGTGTTGGTACCAATAGTGCCAGTAGTAGCACCATCGGCACTCAGCCACAGTCTGACAGTGAAAATTTGTTTTCAATTTCTTCCCTGTTGCCTGAAATGCCAAATGAATCAGTATCCACATTGCAGGGCTCGATGCCGTTGGGAGGCAAAAAAACAGACCTCAAAACAGTCATAAATCTAGTATCTACGGCGGACGTTGATGATTTTCGTTGGTTGACTAACGATCCAGTCAATTGTCGCAATATCTTCGATATTCCGAAACTGAAAATTTTCATTTGTCAGGAAGAAATGCGCTTGAAGTGTAAAAAAGGGCAGTTTGTGAGGTCGTGTGAGAAACTACAGCAGTCCATTGGCACTTTCCAGGAGACCATCTCACGCGATACTAAGAAATATGACATGATCAAGAAGAAATTGCATACAGGTACTTCCCAAAAGAGGAGCGTGAAACAAGTAGAAACTGAATTGCAGGAACTTTTGACAGAGACGAAGGTACTCCGCGATGGCTTGGACGAACTTGAGACAAAGTGGTTTCGCAAAGAAGGAACACAATTAAAACGCTGAATCTGTGGTAATCCTCCTCAGCTTTGTTTCGTGAAAGATTTATTGAGCGGTCATCACATCCAATATACTCAGACCGAGAAGATAGAACCAACTTGCCCAGAAAATAAATAATAACGTTCAAACTTAAACAAAGCTTCGGAGAGGCCACTTCAGCACAGTTTCAATCAGGAATGTTCTTTTAGTATAGTCTTTTTAGCTTGGAAAAATCCGCGGTTCTCTTGAAAAGACCGCAGATGGTAGTCCAACTAATAATTCTTGATTGCAAGTTTAAATCAAGAATTATTTTTTATATTTCTGTTGGGTGAAGAACTGTAAGGCTAATGGAGAAGAGAAGTGATGACGTCACAAAAAACTACATTTGAGAAATTATGAGAAAGGTTAGCATATCCACAACAAACAAGATAAAAAATATCCACCTGTTGGCGCAAATTGGTGGAGAGATATAAGCACCGTTACTTCGCTGACTCCATATAAATCCTTAAAAAATAGGCCAGGATTGTTAACGGTACAATCCAAGCCAATTTAAGAGGGATTTCCGTGAGGTCATCAGACCATTTACATCTTCTCACCAATTTGCACTGACAGGCTGATTTTTGCCACGGGGGCTTTTTTCATCTTGCTCTTTCTGAATCTGTCAATCAATTCCGTAATTTCACAAATTTGAATTTTTATGACGTCACACTTGTCTTCTCTATTAGAATCGTTCTTTAACTCTAAAAAATAAAGGACGTACTGAAGAACGTAAAATTCAACAACCCTCTTGTCCATATGAGTTTATCGGAAATTTTAATTGCTCAAATTACTTTTTGAAGGTGTAAACCAAATGCAAATTATTGCCGAGTTTACTACTGCATGTGAAAAGAGTTCAAACATTTAAATAGAAAGTTCAAACATTTAAATAGAAAAAGAACTTTCTATGTTTATCCTGACTTCAAAACATATCTATAAGAACAAGAAAAAATTATATGAACTTGTACGTATTCATCTGTGAATTTTGATGCAAGCCAAAAGCGAAAAGTCGATAGTATTTATCTATCTATCTATCTATCTATCTATCTATCTATCTATCTATCTATCTATCTATCTATCTATCTATCTATCTATCTATCTATCTATCTATCTATCTATCTATCTATCTATCTATCTATCTATCTATCTATCTATCTATCTATCTATCTATCTATCTATCTATCTATCTATCTATCTATCTATCTATCTATCTATCTATCTATCTATCTATCTATCTATCTATCTATCTATCTATCTATCTATCTATCTATCTATCTATCTATCTATCTATCTATCTATCTATCTATCTATCTATCTATCTATCTATCTATCTATCTATCTATCTATCTATCTATCTATCTATCTATCTATCTATCTATCTATCTATCTATCTATCTATCTATCTATCTATCTATCTATCTATCTATCTATCTATCTATCTAGGTTATTCTCGTTGTATTTTCTTGGTTCTTACGTAACGTTGAAGATTACCACTCCAACTACAAAAATCCGTTCTTTTGCCTAGGAAGACTAGACCTAAGGTGCTTTCGGCAACTTCCAGTAATTCCAAAAGAGAGGACAACCTCGCGAGGTTTACTCAAATTTTAGTTTTTTTTTTTCGCAGAAGTTTACTTTCCACTCATTTTTGCTCTTGGCGTTTTTAGAATCCTCGGTGGAATGGTGCGCATTTCGGAAATGCAACACCGGAATTTCTGGAAACTTTTCTTAGAACTTTCTGCACTATTTTCGGCGGTTTCCAAATTTTTGAAAGTTTTTGTCGAATGGATAAAGCGCCCTTAATTCTAGCGAGTTAACTTCGCCCAATTTTTTCCTGCTCTTTCATGCTTCCAGGAAAGGCCGCCTTCCGTTTACGTACGATGTGAAACCAACCTGCCGTGACCTGCGGTTGGCGAAAAACTGACGGCATCATTTTATGTTAAAAAAAACAGCATATGTGAAAAACACAACTAACTCAGTAGGTCGTCAAAATGGCGCTCTTTCCCTAACCCCTCTCCCTCGTAACTAGTGTTGCAGCCGGCCCACGCAGTAGAAGGCCTAACTGTAATAAACGACCCTAAATATAATAACATTTTGTCCTAAATGTAATAAACTGTTAAGTGTAACTTGACGTTAAAGGGACAAATTAAAAAAAAAAACTTGTAAGCCTTAAAAAATTTTTTCATACTTCATTTTTGTTAAAGAAATTTACTGCAAAAACCGTCGACGACGATCCTGTTGCCTGTCAACGTTGGATCTCTAGAAAAGAGATCTAATCAGCCAAAATATTAAGAACAAAAAACAAGAAGTCTAAGGGCCTGTTTACATGGAGGTGGGGGACCCCAGGAAGGTGAGGTAACCCGCTTTGGTGGGTAACCCGCCTGTCCTCATAATCTCTCATTTTAATTTGATCACGTTTACATGATAGGTGGGGTTACCCGCCACATGTTACCTCACCTACCTGGGGTCCCCCACCTCCATGTAAACAGTCCCTAAAGACTACTGCACAGCTGATAACAACGTTTATAAATAACTGAGATAGTACGCGCGCGCTCTGATTGGCCGAGAGATGTGTTTGTATGTGTGGAGTCAAGATGTTTTGCTCTTCGCGCGCTAATCACACAAGCACCAATTTAAAAATATTTTTGAGTTGAAAACTCGACAATTTTACTTCACTTACCCATTCCCTCGTCGGATGAAACTTGGAAAATCTTTACAAACATGCTGTGCCAATTTTTTTTTCGCTAAAGCTGACATTTTAAGCGAGTAAAACCTTTTTTTGGAAAGCATCTTTATTGCAAAACAAGAACTGATTACATGTACATTAAGCTTCGTGTACAAGACTTCGACTGGTAAGAATTTCTCTTTATTCAGTAACCTAAACAAATAATTTTTCTTTTTTCTCGAGGAATATATTTTGTAAAAGCAATGGAAAACTTTTTTCCTGTGTTTGCATAGCCTCATATAAACACTCGAGGGGCGGGGGAATTCTTGACAGTTCAGCAAACCTGAGGCGAAATCGGGGGTTTGCGTTGTCTCGAATACGACCAACCCCTGGAGTGTTTATATCAGGCTATGCAAACACAGGAAAAAAGTTTCCTATTGCTTAAATATTGCTTTTTTAGAAAAATACTATTACTTTGTCGTTTTAAATACTATTACTTTGTCGTTTACAAGCAATTTATCACCGAATTTACGCGAATTAGCACCCCGGCGGTTAGTAACTTTTTCCTACAAAAATGGGGCGCTTACTTGAGAGCGGTCCTTAATACAATAGTAATACCGCTTAGTACCGTATTTACACGAATAAGCGCCGCGGCGCTAATTAACTCCCCACAAATGCGGCGCTTACTCGAGTAATTACTGTAATTGGCAACTTTAGAGTTTATTACATTTAGGGCAAATTGTTATTACATTAAGGACTTTACTACATTTAGGACAAAATGTTATAACATTTAGGACTTTATTACATTTAGGGTCGTTCATTACATTTAAGCCTTCTACACACGCACTCTCCCGCACTCTTCTAAACCATTTGTATAGCCCGCTCTATACAGAACAGTGGCGGATCCAGACCTTCGGGAAAGGAGGGGAGGCCGGTCATCCGGACCCTGAGATAGGGGAGTGGGGGCGCTGGTCCCCCCCAAATTTTTTCGGCCCTTCGGGCCTCGGTCTGGCCTAAAAATAAGGGGTCCCAGCCTCCCCCCCGGGCCCCTCCCCTGGATCCGTCACTGCAGAAGGTTTAGAGCGTCTGTGACGCAGGCAATCCCCCTCGGTACAGTGTTGACATTATGCATTCCTGTCTTTTCATTATTAACAATCAGCATTGCTTAGGGAGTGGGGGACAGCAGAAATAGGCTTTTACAAAAGTAACATTCCCGAGCTTTAATAAGAAATAGAATACGAGTTAATTTAGCAAAGTGTGTCTTCGCACCTAATTTGGTGAAGTGTCTCCGATGTTGGTTTTGACCAGGGCTGAAATTCTTTTTTGCGTTTTTTATGAACCTGGACAAGTGAAAAAATCGAACTTGGTCAATATCTACCGCTATCAATGAGTGAAAGGTCTCGCGTAAACGTAAAAGTTGAGCGACGTTCTTTTACGTTTATCCGCGACCTTCCTTAAATTTATCACTATCTTGTTTACGCGCTTAAAATTTACGTTCGTACGGAGGTAAAAACTACGCGACAGTGGAAATCCACGCCTTTTGTCTACGGGTCAAAATTTCATATAGCTTGAGTAATTTACTTCTCAAGCTTTCCTAATCACAGTAATCGTAATCACTTCGATGTTCCGGTTGTTGTTTGATGTAACTGGCCAAAATGACGTTCGTAGGGCAGGGAACAGTAAGAAAACAACAAAGAGACATCTGAAGTACACTGTTTACTAGCCTGTGCCAGGCTCTCAGATATTATATTGGGAACGTATTAAAACGAGCAAAGCGAAAATAAGACGCGCACGACTTGGGAGAGGGGACGGGGAAGGGCGGTGGCGCCGGGAAATCTCTCCCCAGCCCCCGCGCGTTTTTCGCATTTCTTATTACTGAACGACTTTCCACCACCATCTCGGAGCCTGGAACAGGCTAACTGTTTAAGTGCGTTTTAACCAGTTTATCGAAATAATGATAAATTCCCATACAAATCCTAGGGGCACCCAACGAGAATATAGTTAAAAAACACTTAAACATAGCACTGTTAAAAGTATTTTAGTATTTAAACGGTAGATATAGGCATATTTTTATCCCCTTAACATTTTTCGTCTGTTCGGATTTCCTAGCTGAAAGTCTAGTGATCCGAAAATTATAGGGATCAAAACTCACCTTTTCGAAAATTTCATCCAGAAGAAAGGCTCCCGAAAATTCTAGGAGACCTTTTTAGGGTAAAAGTCCGTTAAAAATGGGCAATTATACCATTTTTCAATTCATTTCGAAAATCTTGGGAGAAGCTAGCCTGTGAAGCGCAGACGTATTTCCGGTCGTCGCTCCGAAAACCATTTTCGGAGGGAGAGAAGCGATGACCGGAAATACGTCTGCGTTTCGCAGGCTAAGGAGAAGCAGGCAAGCAAGAAATTTTACAACAAGTGTTCCGAAAATTCTAGATCTCAAATCGTCTTCCGAACAGATATTTTCCGAAAATTGACGTTGGGTGCCCCTGAAATCCTTATTATAAGCCATTTCCGAGTTCCCCCAGGGCTTCTGCATCAAACCGAGGTTGAAAGTGGGGGTTTTTGGGACTCGGAAGTGGTCTGTTTGGCTTCGAGGAGGCCGTTGTTTGCCTGGGTACCCAGTGCTCAGCAGATGACCTCTGAACACCTCTTCAAACACACTGCATGACTGGACAAAATATTGATCATTAAACAGAACTTGGCCCCACTTGATTTCCGTTGCAAACACTAGCCTTGGGATATATATTTAAGAATTCAATCTTTTTTGCGATAACGATATCGTACGACTGACAAAATTAAACAACTAACCTCTTTCATATACTACGCAGTAAAATAAGTTTATGCAAAACTGATTTATACGAGTTTAGAATGGTATTCACCCGGGGTACCGAAGCTTTTTAAGAGAAATCGGTGTTTGAAACAAATTCGAGTCTTCTTTCGAAAATCTGAGTTTGCTGTACGTTGTGTTAATTTTGAAAATCGGAGTTTGTTGTTTTGAAAATCTTTGAAATAGGAGGCTGTTTTGAAATTTGAAATCAAAGTTGCCTTGAAAGTGGGCCTCATACAGACTTTGCACAGATGGTCGATCAAACCGACTGCCTTTGATATTAAAAACGAGAAAAAAGTATTTGATCTATTTTTTTTTAGGTCAACTGCTGCATTTAACGTTTTTTTTTTATAAGTGACAAATTGCGTAGAAGTTAAAGGTTAGTTATCAGAGACAATATTTTGAGGACCGTATCGAAAACAGAAGATTTCCGTCAAGAGAGCACTCCAATCTTTTACAAAACCAAGTGGCACTACTTGCTCAGTCGGTAATGAGGCCTGCAGAGCTGAAGGACACGGCCGGGTCCAATTTCCGGGACTGTTCAAACGTTGGATTGCGCTATTGACACACCGGATAAATCACTACCTTGCGGATAAGTATAAGGGAAACCAATTGCGCCATCTACTGGATAGCACCATCCACCAGTTAAAACAACTGGGACCAGACCTGTACTAAGCGTCTTAGGGTCGATTTCCACTGTTGCGTAATTTTTCCGTGCGAACGCACGTAAAATTTACGCTGGTAAATAAAATAGAGGCAATGTATGAAAGGCCCTTACCCCTCGCTCGTCTGGAAGCGCCTGCTACGCAGGCTAAGTTAGTACTGCAGTGCTAAACACATTGATAATTTAAGAAAGTACGTTATTTTTTTCGAGTTTAAAATCAGATTTCTGAAAGTTTGAATACTTCTTTGTAGAGGAATCAAAGTATCATGCTGACACACGATCGAATTGTCCACTCTCACTCGCTTACCTTACTTCAAGGTGGACCACATGTAGCTACATGTGGGCCAAAGTTCAAGTGAAACAATCTCCGATTCAGTTAAAAAACAAACTCCGATTTTCAAAAGCAAACTTCTAGTTTCAAAAACAAACTCTGAATTCCAAAATCAAACTCCTTCTTTCTAAAAACAAAGTCTGTTATTGATTATAAGCAAATTTCGCTTTAGATCAAGCAATATTGATAGATGTCCCTTGCCAAGAGAAGCTTCCTGCATAAGAGCTTGCTTGCCTCGATGTTAATAAAGAGTGAACACTGAAAACTTCTAGGGCATTCTCGAGGTATTTTAGGATAAAGAAATTTCTGAACAATCGAAATAACTGGTTGACACCCGTGAGAAAACCAAGCACTTTGGAAATATCTTACTTTATGGTAGTAGTTTCATTTTCTTTGAAAATGTGTGTGAATAGTTTATGCTATAGAGAAATATACGGGAGGTGACCGGACGTTCACCGTACATATAAGAAGAGCGATCCAAGAATGGAACAAGCTTTATGTGACCTCATGTAGCGCATAAGCAAAACATTTTAAACGATAAATTAAATAATTTCAATAAACAATTTCTTTCAATAGCGTTCACGCGAATTAGCTTAAAATTCCCACGGGGGTACTTGCTGTAATGCCCCCTGCTAAGGGAGGGCTCCTCCCTAACCCGAAAGAGGTGCTTTTTTACACCTCAGTTATATGAAAGGGTAGAGATATTACGAGTTGAAGTATATGAAAGTGTCGGGAAATTTGTCATCACTGCGGTCTGTGAAAAAGCCCAAAAAGGCTAACGATGCACTTAATGGCAGTGAAAACGTCGAAGAAACGTTCTGGTTTTGTGATTTCTTCATCAATTTTTAAGACTGCATTAACAGCAGCTTGAGGGATGCAAAGTTCTAACCTAGGTATGTGAGAAGGACGAACATTAATAACCTGCAAACAAGCCCGCTCTATTTTTGGTTCTTTCGGTGTCGTGTTGATGTCTCGCATAATTAATTTTCACGTACTACGATCAGCATTGCAGTATTCTGGTTGCAGAATTTAATGTCACTGTAAAAAGGATACAATTTTTTTCCTACAGTACTTAAAAGGAAAAGCTTATTGGACCGCTGGTGAGTGGGGGCCCCTCCTTGTATAAATCTTTGTTGATTACCCCCCGGTAAAATTATGTTTGCGTAAGCGCATATTCCTGTATTAATTTCTATCGGACAATGGACTTCCGCTAGAACTTGAGATCAATGAGGTCACGAGACCCTAGAAGATCACATTACAAAAGAAAAGCTTCCCGCTTGATCACTTGGGCGAAGTTTGTGCGCTGCGCTGATTGCTCCTTCGGAATCTCAGCCGGCGGAAGCCATCGATTTAACTCTTTAAGCTCTGACGAAGACTGAAGGTCTCCATAAGGTAAATTGCAATGTTTTTTTACGTCGCTGTGTCTGTCTTGTAACCTAGTGAAGGAAGTGGTTGTATGCTTTTGTTTTTTATTTGCATTGACGCGTTCTGACGATGAAGTGATGAATCTAAAGTACTCGATTAATATGGCTAAAATTAGAATTTCTCTGTGTATTGTGCCCTGTGGGTCATAGAAAACAGCAAGACGAAACAATTCTTCACTATAGGCGTAGAAAACCACAAAATTGTAATTTTCCGCGTGCAGCACATGCTGAAAGGATGAAAGGAAGTCCTGGAAGTCTGATAAGGTTTTTCTGCTCTGAATGGATGGACAAGTTTTAAAGCATATTAACGGAAAAGGATATGCAGCAACTTTTAAAGTTCCCCTTGTTTTAGTTAAAAGCTTTGTCTGCATAATATAACCACGATGTCAGGACTTTTAGCAATCAGGAGCTTATGCTCTCGATCTAGGCAAGTGAATCATCTTGAATTTCAAGACGTGCTACTACGAACTATGGAAATCGCGCGCGGTTCTCATTCTACGGGCCAGACAACTCGTGCAGGATTGTTTAGTGGCCGTGGAAGAGTTTAAACATTGACCTTTGATGACCACGCAACTTAAAAACGCTATTTCTAGTTCATTTACTGTCGATAATAGATTTGACCTGGTATGTGGTTAGACATATACGACGCTCAAATTTTCAGGCAGTTGCAATATTATGTAAGGAGGAATTTGACACTGGTTGCACGCGTGACTTCACTATAAGACGGTTCAAACTTTGTTTTTAAATTCTCTGTTTTTAGAGTAATGGAGCTTTTAAAACTCTTTGATCGAGTCAGTGATAGGTCCATGCTTATCCCATTCGTGTTAAATTACGCTGAAGGAAATGAATGAGACTTTGCTTCAAGCTATATGTCTTACAGCATTACACAATTTGTCTTCTCATTTTTCATCAGTTACATTATACCCATGTGACAATGATGTGCTTGAGTTATTTGTGACAAAAAAGTCTTTTAGAGCTAATAAAAAACAGACGCGTGGCTGGGAATGTTACGCCTTTTGAAAAATCAACTAATACGATAAAGACAGAAAACGTTGTCACGAAATCAAAGATTATTTATTTTTCGGTCCTTTTTCAAATGGATTTGCTTTTATCGTTAGGCACGAAGGTCAGTGAAAGACATACATTAGTATAAAAATTGGATTAACTTATAATTAGGAAAATATATGCAGTCATATTTTGTCATCTGGGTGGGGAGGGACACTTTTAGACGACCACAGGGGAGGGGGGAAGGGCGGTCCGGCTCGATTATTATTGCTGTTTGGGAAATGAACCCACACTTCTCCCTCACAAGAGCGACTCGTAATCTGATATCGTTTTATATTGTTTTCCATTCTCTATCTCTGAAAAATGAATGTCATTTTAGATATTTTTGTTTGTCATATTGTCATTTCCAAATATTTTGGCTAGTAGTTGAGATTTGAAAGCTATTTTAAAATGATCCCTTTTGCAGAGCTCTCTCTATCTGTCAGCTGGTAAGTTGGAATATAATGGGAGCCTGAAATGATCGTTTCATTCAAAACATACCAAGTGGGTGTATGATCATACACCCACAGTCTGATTTTAAATGTGTCTCTTCTTCTGATAAGAGGCTGGTTTTCCTTATTTATTTTCCAAGGGGTTAGTTCCGTCTCAGCTTTGCACAGTGTTTGTTCTATTCTTCCAGAGTCTTGGATCTGTAATGTTTTCACTCATAATTAGCTGCAGGAAGAAATCATATAGTGTGCCAACTACTGATGACCCAGAATTCTCCAAACCTGAACTAAAACATAGTGCCGTTTGCTTTTTCATCAGTTTTCATTCACTTTTCGAGATTTTGAAGAGTGCTTGTGTTGTTCCCTCTTGAAAGGGCGGGGCTTTATCTCTGTTTAATCTCTGACTTAGCCCAGCTCTTTCTTGTTTTCAGTCTCGCAATAGTGCTTTTTTGAGGAGTTTCAACACAGGGATCCATTTATTGCATTTAAATGTAACGTGGGCTTTGGGGAGAAGGCTACTTCCTTGGCTCTGCGGGGGTTTCTTTACTAACCGATAGATTTGCTCTTCGCTCAGGAACATCTAGTTTTATTGCTAGTCTTGATAGCACGACAATACCGAGATGTCATGTTTTGACGTCCAGGCAAACCTTTCACTTAATTCCTTAGTGCTCACCACGGAAAAAGTAAAGATAATGCATCCCTAATATTATGCAGTCTAGCCTTTTACTTGTAGGCAGAACTATTTAGTTTTTGTAAGCTTAGCGCCAACAGTTGTTGAGCGAGAAAATGCCACTTAAGTAGGTTTATTCAAAAGGTTTAAACGTTTTTTTACTTTCACTACTAGAAACCTGTAGCTCATTTGACACGAAAACTTACAAATAAGGTATTTTCCAGCTGCCATAAAATCCGTTTTTCTAGTCCACACTCAAAGTTTCTGGTGGCTATGATAATTCAACTGTGAGACAATGGCCCGTGTAATGCGTTGGAAAGCTTTTGTGTAGAACTCTGTAAAAGAAACATTTAGCTTCCCCCGGCAATCAGTTTTGTTAGTAGGCCTGTGGTTTGCTTTTTTTATTTTGCGATGATATTTTTGATTTTCTAGTTGGGGGATATATGGAAGTGGTTGGAAGGTATATTCCCACTGAAAAGCTCATCGAGGGAAAAGAAAATGTACTCATTTCAAAAGGCGTGAAATGATGTAGGTGGATGATAAAAGAATCGATACAGGGATGCAGATCTCTTCAAAATGTCTGGTTCCGCTTTAAAAGACGTCATAACGTTGCATGTGCACGTCTTTACTGCGGATGCAATGTGATAAAGTCGTGGCTTTTAATTAAGTAATCGTCAAAAAGGTCAGCGCGAACGTTTCTTTGGGTAGAATTTTGTCTGTAATATAGTATTTCTATACTAAAGTAACAGTGGCGATTCATTTTTGGGCCTATGCCCGCTTAATTTTTTTTCCAAATTTTGTAAACGGTATTAATGGAATATTTGTAATCTTGCCGGCAAAAAGAAAAAATTATACATTCCTAATCACCGTAGTATCGACCAAATCTCAATATAAGTGGCCCTATTTTTAGGTAATGGTTCAAAGCATTTAGAGAAGCGATCGACCATTGTTTATATGGCCTCCTGATATAACTTTTCAACAAAGTTTAATACAACGGATGTAAATTAATTAGCCAGGTGCCATGACCAAAACATGACTTGAAACAGTCGGTAGCAGATATACCTTGTTAAAGGATTTTGAAATTCAACAAAAGAAACATGTTTAACAAAAGAATGCTTGAGATTAAAATTTTTGTTCCCGCGGATCGGTAAAAGGATAAAGATCGGCGTCTAGCACTTTACGTATGATCTTCATTGCCAGCTTTTTAAAATGAAATGCCGTTCGGTTTGTCACGCGACGATATTTTTGAACAGCCTTCGAACAGCTTTGAATGACAACAAGTATACGATTTTTTGCACTTTTGGTGGTACACCACAGCGTAACTCTCGAGTAAAAACCGCGTTGGTGTTTTTAAAGACCTCTGCTACGTATCTTCAAGGTAATTAAATTTGGCGTCGTTGAGCGTTTCGAAAATTGGCTATTAAATTGACGTAAAATAAATATTAAAACGCTTTCTTCACCACTGGAAACGGAATTTTAAATTTTGTGACCTAAAATTGGCATTTCCCAAGATGTTTGAGATGAAAAGGCTCATAGCCGAAAACAAATGGACACTGTTTTAGATTATGTTGTGATAAAAAAAATTATCGATTTAGGCGAGATTCTTTTAGCCTTCGTGCAGGCTAGATTCTTTTGTATATTTAGTAAACATTTAAAAGGTTTAGTGTTGTTTAGAAGCAAAACTGATCTCGTGACTTGAACATAAACAGAATAATCTTATTTCCCTAAGAGTTTGTTTGAATAATAAAAATATATTGAAAAACTGTTAGGCTAACAGGTTTTTCAAAAGCCCACAATTTCGATCCGTTTGAATCTTCTTCAGTTTTGTCCATTCGTGTCTACTTTTTGTATTTTCTGTATTAATTCCTTCTTTTAATGTTTTGCGCGATAATTGTTATGTTTCATTCAATTTTGGTGATAGTTCCTATTGTTAGAATTTGGATAAAATTCGTGACACAGCTAGCTACAGCTGCTCAATTAGATGTCACAATCTTTCTCCTCCAAGTTCCTCTCCGTCTGAAGTTTTGGGAAGAAGTTTTCGTCAAATGACATGCGGAAAGTTTCCAGCGCTTGTTTTGATACTTTGAAAGCAAACTAGGCGTCAATGTGGCTATATTCCTCAAAATCATAAGGCAACCATTGAAATTATTCTCTTCAAAATTTGCGAAAAAAAGAACATAAAACACTCAGCTAACCAGACTTTTAAATCATTCTGTTCTGTCATCTGGCAAAAAAATTTCTCGTTGTTTTTTCAGTGTTTCGCATTTTTTATTCACTACGCTTGACATAGAATTGAATTAAAACTGTACTTTTCGGCAGAGGTAACGCTGACATTCGAGCATTGAGAGTCTGGGTATCATTTTCGTTGTAAGTTATATATTTTATATCAATTGGTTTGGACTTGTGCAATGTACTATTGCAGTCAAATTATATTGATACCAAGGCCAACATTTAAGTTAAATGCAGTTTTTTGTCGCTTCATGAAGTTGTTCCAGAGAGACAGGTATCACGTAGTTCAGGCATTAGAGAATCTGCCTTTGATAAAAGTTTGTTTCAGCACTGGAAGCCAAATGATCGATACTGAATAAGCATGAGCCAACCTCAAGGTTCGACTTTAGCTGTTTTGGACGCTTTCAAGGCCAGTTTATACAGTGTAGGATCGTAGCGTTTCTCTCTTTTAACCTGGATATGAAGCCCGTAAGGCGAGGATAGTCGCGCATAATTTAGGCGCTAACTGGGGCGCGATTACTAAACTCTGTAATGCACATGCTGAACTGCGGTGGCCACTCGCCTCGCGAGTGTCTACCCCTCTCGCGCGCATCACTTATATCGCGTTCTGCTTCGCCCCGCAAGCCACTCGTACTCACTCCAGCCACATCTCGGTCAGACTCGCTGAGACTTGTTCTGTATCTGCGCAGCGAACTCGCCCAAAAACCGACTTGTATGGTACAAATGTTTCTCAGTTACGTAAGTGAAGTTCATGGTAGCTATGTAGCCTGCATTTCAGACAGTCTTAGCGACCTCATAAGTGGTGACCCAAGACATTTGACCTTAGAAGTTTAATTTTCTTTTATCCATTAACCGTTCTACAATAGCCACAAGTTCTTATGTTCGCCCCACCGCAGCACAACATAATACATATTGAGCGCATCAGTGATTTTGAGCTGATTGCAAAGTAGAGTAAGATTTCACTGTTATTTTTAATTTAGTGATAAATTTCTTCTGGTTATATCGATGCGTAGTTAGTTACAAAAGTCAGTTAGCTGGTCTTGTAGATGTTTATCAGGGGTCGTGTGTTGATATAGCTTGCCCCGTTCACAAGGGACGCTCTTTGACTGTAGAGCGTGTAGTTTTTAGGCAGGGATAATGTTCCTAGGTTATAGAAGCATTAACAGCCATCGGCGGAAAGTGCCCAAGTCGATTTGCCCGGCTTACGCGTGAATATAATACTTACGTTTAACGATTAATGTCGTGTAACAATGTAGCAAGCGCAGGCTTGTTTGTTTACAGAACAGAATCTTTGCGACAAGGACATCCGTCGTAGCATTCATTTGCGTAATTTGCGAAGAGGAAGGAAATTCTGTCACGATTAGTACGTCCACGTGCAATTGAAAAACTCTTTGACCGAAGCTAAGTGGTATTTCCTTCTCGGCGATATAGGGTAATTCTAAACTATTAAATGTTATAACCTTTGCCTTTACTTGTTGAAATTTCATTTAACTCAAATGAATATCGCTTAAGACGAATGGCTTTTAATTATAACCTATTTTAATATTAAACTATTGCTTGTTTCCATGGGCGCAATTTTTATTGTGTTCATAAAAAATATTGTGCGTAAAGCTGAAAATAGTGAGCGAGTGCGGTGTATTATAATGAATTAGAATTGACCCGGAAATTTCCTCTGTTTAGCTTATGTCCTTGTAAAATTGTAAATACAACCAACCGCACAATCAAACACATCAATAATAATAAGTCCATGACCTTTATAGTCCCGTTATCAAACAAATTGAGTACCGAAGGAGAGGCGCGAAAAATCGCGTTTTGGTGGGCAATAAATTACGCCCTCTTCCAGATCTTTCCAGATATCCGCAAAGAATGAATTGAAAGCGAAGAAGTGGGAAAAATTTTGGCGCGTAATATTTGGTTACTTTTCCGACGGAAGTGGGATCTAGTTACGTATGCGAAACAAAAAAGTAAGACCCGCCCCCTTTGGCATGTCAAGGTTAAACATAGTTTTGTATAAACACAATTCATCAAGCTGTCTTTTCGCTATTATCATCAGCTTTTAGTGTTTTTATAATGCTGCAATTTTATCCCTGGGAAATGTGTGCTATTTTAAGAATGCAACAGAGCCGGCCCTTTGTCTGGTCAACGCTTGAAGAATCTAATAAAAAAAATCGTGAAGCGGTTGCCTCAAACATGATTTGGACGCTTTAGATAGGTGGTTAAAAAATTTTAGCTGCTTTTTTCGCGGAATATGTATCATCAGCTAGCCAGGTTCATTAAGAGTAATACTTTTTTTTGTTTCTTCGAAAAGTAAAATTTGCGTGACTTGGTGTAATTGTATTAGGTTCTTAGGCTAAATGATAGCGGGCGGTTGCTCAAATTCAGTAAACATCTTTGCGTAGTATCTATTTGGTATTTCTCGCAGCCTAATTATGCAAGTTATCTACGAGTAATATTTCTCGTATCTACAGCATACTAGCATTCGTCCCTGTCAGCAGAATTGCGTTTTGAAAAAGCAGAACTTTTTCTGGTTGTTTCTTGACTTCGTGGTCTCCTAGGAGCTCAATCGGTCGTAGCATTAATTTACATTTCCACTAATACAATGTAAAATACTTATGTAAATAAGCAAAGGTTGCGTGTCCGTGCGTATGTTTTGGGCAAAGTGAAAATTATCCATCTTCAATCTCCTAGATCCGTTATCAGGGCATGTCATTCAATTGACCATCGTTGACAGTCATGTGTTATCATGAGACATGGGTCAAATGGACGTTTTCGCTTCTCTCCTGATCGGAACAAAGACCTTCGCTAAGGGGCGTGCTAGGGGACTGGATATTCGCTCTGGTATATTCTGGCGTGACTGTCAACAAACTTAAAAGTCAAATGGAAAGCACAACAAGGCCAATGAACGCTGCTTGAAGTGATCAACTATCGATTTTTTGTTTTTCGTGATATCTCGATTGACACTCACACGCCGAGGTGTTAAATTGCTGTTTACTCAATAAAGCTCACGTGTCTGCGACATGCGAACCTCGCTTTTCTCTAGCTTCCGAGATAATTTTTCAATATGACTTGCAAATTGCTTTTCTTTGGAACCACGATCGCCCGGGGCAGTACTTATTAAACAGTACAGGCTTTACTGCGCAGAGTTATAATTAAACTTCCATCGCGGGCTTACAGACAAAACCTGATCGTGATAGCGGAACAAGGTCTATTTGACCAATCACACGTTCGTTCGTAACAAATGCAACCAGTGAAGCAGAACTTTCGCAGGCCCCCGGCAATTTGTGAGCCAACTTTAAAGAGCACTTGAACCTCGTTTGACAGGCTTACCATATATAGAATCGGTCGCCACGGAAACCCGACATTTTCAACAGATTATGTCAAAGTTCAGCCTTTTCAGACATGACACGGTTGATGTTTTTACATAGCGACTTACTGTTCGAAGGTTGTGTACCCTCCACTCTTCTACATATGCCGCTTTGCTGCGTGAAAGCAGCATTCGCGCGAGGGTTTTAAGTCAAGTAAGTAAACGCAGTTAACGTGGCCTTGGGATCCCGTTAATAGATCCCAGGTTCCAAAGTTGCCTCGAGATTGAGCGGCCGATCACGGAAATGCCATCCGCTTGATCACGCGCGATCTTCAACCACGCTAACTCTTAGCTCGTAATTACATCCACAGTCCTAATTTGCTGAGTGGTATGGCCGTGGTCCCTGCCCCTCAGACATGGTGCAGTGAGAAGACGGAACCTTTAGAAGAACCGACGGAAAAAAATGTGCAGCAAGTGGAGTGCGCAGTTTGCGGCGACAAGTCTTCGGGAAAACACTATGGAGTATTTACCTGCGAGGGGTGCAAGTCGTTCTTCAAGCGTAGCGTCCGTCGGAACCTCAGCTACACTTGTCGTGCATCGAGGAACTGCCCTATAGATCAGCACCACCGCAACCAATGTCAGTACTGTAGACTGAGAAAGTGTATAAAGGTCGGCATGAGACGCGAGGGTACGGGTGAGAAATTTTCATTTTAACAATACTAAATCAATGTTCTTCAGTGTGCGATAGTAGGTAGCTCGCAAGTATCCCGTGGCTGCTCGAGCAACTTGTTGAATGAACCCTTTCACCTTATCTCAACAGCCGTCCAACGAGGTCGAATCCCTCCAACTCAAGTACCGCAACCGAGTCCGCAGCATTCAGCGCTGAATGGGAGTGATGTGTCGAATGGTCATTCGTTTCTGTCCGGTTTTATCAGCCTTCTCCTGCGAGCAGAACCTTACCCCACCACTAGATTTCAACAGGGGTTGAACATGCCATGTGGAATCATGGGCATCGAGAACATCTGTGAATTGGCCGCTCGCTTGCTGTTCAGTGCGGTCGAATGGGCTCGAAACATACCGTTCTTTCCTGACTTGGCTGTAACAGATCAAGTGGCTTTGCTGCGTTTAGTTTGGAGTGAGTTGTTTGTGCTTAACGCTGCCCAATGCCCGATGCCGCTCCAAGTTGCCCCGCTTCTCGCCTCCGCCGGTATCCACTCAAACCACATGTCCCCGGATAGAATGGTAACGTTTATGGACAACGTGCGAATCTTTCAAGAACAGGTCGAGAAGTACCGAAACCTGCATGTGGACGCTGCTGAATTTGCTTGTTTGAAGGCCATTGTGCTTTTTACATCAGGTAAGTCAGCTCGCTGGGCGCCACTTTCTTCATGTTTGAAATATATTTTGATATTTTATTTATAACTGTCTTTGAACATTAGTAACATTTGATCTATTGCGGTGAATTAATAGCAATGCCCTCCCTATTCAAGGTCGTGTGCTAGTCCACTGCGGTGCGGCCTATCGCGCCACCAACATTACTTCAAGTATATACCAATGTCACGGATCCTAATTGTGTTTTCACAGATGCGTCCGGTCTTACTGACCCGCAGTACATCGAGAGTCTACAAGAGAAGACGCAGTGTGCTCTTGAAGAGTATACAAGAAACCAGTACCCGAACCAGCCGAATCGCTTTGGAAAATTGTTGTTGAGGCTTCCCTCTTTACGGAGCATTAATTCATCCATTGTGGAACAGCTTTTCTTCGTTCGTCTCGTGGGTAAAACTCCAATAGAGACATTACTTAGGGATATGTTGTTATCTGGAACGCCAACAAGCTGGCCTTACCTGCCTTGTTCATAGAGCAAAATGCTATAAAGCAAGCGGGGATTTTGGCGTTTCAGTTGAGCTTCACGCTGGCGCAACAAGCTACCGCTCTCGTTCTTGAAAAGAACACTAAAAACATTTTCTTCCCGTTCAAATTTTGTTAGCAAAAACCGGCTTCAAGCCTGAAACCTTTAGTCTAATTTTTATTTAGGTTCCTTTCTAGTTAGCAATTTATAAAGGATATTTCTTGTTCGTGCACGAACTCGCAACATTTTATAACTATTTGCGGAGACGACAAAATGGAACCCGCCGTTCCAAAAGTGAAACTAGTAGGTATGGTTTAGATATTAGTGACTGTGAATGTTCCAAGTTAAACTGTCTATGTACATAGTCGAGTCGGTTGAATTCTAGACGCTCAAACTAGCTTTTGACAAAGCTTGTTAGTTAGAAGTTGTATAGCGTAGTTATTTTTATTACAATGCTGTGTGAACCACGAGTAGCTTAGCTATATGTTAAAGTATTTTTTTTTCTCGTCGAACTCTAAGTTCGACCAGTGTTTGATCTATGTCTCTATGGACCAGAAATGGTCACGTTGCTGAAAGCAACAGGTTCGATTATTGCTTCAATGTCCCGAGTTATGTGTGTCAAGAAATTGATGTCCAAGACATCGTATAATGAAATAATACAAAATTAAAGAGACATTTTTGAATAGACGTGATGTTTAGCTGTTTAATATTCCTCACTTGTCTGGAAATGAAACGCAGAATCCGTTTATTCATTGCTAGAAACAGAACTGTATTATTATTTTTTTTCGCTTACAGTAGCTAATATAAAACCTGGGTTATTTAGTTTGGGGCGACATAGGTCAAGATATATCTTTTACCCTGTAAATAAGAAACAAATGAGTCGTTTCTCTTTGTATTGTACACTTTAATCGGGGTGATCGTTGGAAATGAATGGAACTTCTTTTGATGGTGATAAAAATACACAGTACACATCGGTGGCAAAGAACAATACTTAAGTGTCCTGCCGACTCAAATTTGCTCGTTTCATTTATTCATCGACAGACTTATCAAGGACGAGGAGGTACTTTCCATATAAAATGTAACTGGATTAAATGAATAGTAAGATATTAGAACTATGATGGCGTGCGAGTATATTGTTCTGATAAAGTTCTTCAGAGTGGCCTCCGTCGAGAAGACATTACTTTGTAAACAGGCTCTTATTTTGGAAAATGTTTAGACGGTTAAACAATACTCAACCACAGCAGATCCGTCGGCTTCCAAGTTCACTGCATGATCGCTCCGTTATCGTCATGTTGTGACACACAGGTGTTGTGTAGTGATGATGTTATTTATTGAGAACAATCTTTAATTTGGGGAATGTTGCGTTTGATGGTGTTACTTCAAACGGCGGAAGACAGCTAGTTTAACAGAACAAGGTTTTACATCAACAGGCAATGGCGAGTGTTAATTTCAGTAATGAGAAGAATGCAAATCTTTTCCAGCAGTTAACAGAAATTAAAAATGTTGCTCTCTTTTTCAGGCTGGCCGGCAGACTTTTTTTAAGTGACGAGAATGGACA
Source organism: Porites lutea (assembly GCF_958299795.1). Taxonomy (NCBI): domain Eukaryota; kingdom Metazoa; phylum Cnidaria; class Anthozoa; order Scleractinia; family Poritidae; genus Porites; species Porites lutea. The sequence continues at coordinate 9,641,271 of NC_133205.1, forward strand.
GCAGAAGTTTCTCTGTTAGTCATGCCTTACATAATATCATGTATGACCTGCGTGTATAATTGTTTCCACACGGAAATTGGTTCTTCGACCTTGTATTTGCAACATAGTGCCGTGCAAACGGACTCAAAGTGTTCTAATTTCGAACCCAATTTCAAGGTCAATGAATATAGTGTTTTGGCGATGTCCCACCGCGTTGTTGTCTCTCATCGGTGACCTCTTGTTGTACGGGAAACGAAGGTGGTTTGAGTTATCTCTGAACTCAAACGGAGGCGGTGCTTTTTTATACCGAATTAGAAGCTAAACTGGGCCTAATCCCTCTGTGATTGTAGTCCTACTTTTCAAGCTTTCGACGGCTGTTGTGGTTGAACGTTTTCGCTCTTCTCTCGTAAACTATGTCGTCTGGTATGGTCCTCAAGAAAATCGTCGAAGAACGGTCTTTGGCTTTAAGTATGGGATGGTGCGGTGATCTGTTGCATAGCCATAACGCGTCAAAAATGACCTCTGCGAGCTTGTTAAACAGGAAAACAAGAAGCGGTAACATTAACTTCGTGAACCGTTAAAACTTTATTCCTATTAAATCGCATCAAGAGAAATGAACATAAATGTCCTTCACTCCCGCTTCTGAACGTGTCCGCAGTTTTCAATGCAATAATTCTTCCTAGTGATCCAACCTCGATTCTTAAAAAATTTTTCAGACATGAAATAAACACTCTCTCCTTTAGTGATTTCAGTTTTTATTCAAAGTAAAGATCTATGTTTACTCTAAGTCACTTGGTGAAATAACTTGCCACTCACAAGCGCTTAGACCGCGACATTACCAAGCTGAGAAAACGAACTAAGGGAGCGCTATTTGTTTTTAATTTTATTAAACTTCTTACTACTTCCTGTTGGTCCGCGTTAGTTTTGCCAGCTAACTGCCCAGATTTATGTTGCGTGATAACTTGTACTTCGGCGTGTCAGCTAAATGTTTTGGGGGATTTTGAGTTGTAACAATACACGCTATGTTTTCCAATAGAGCGCATTCTCTAATCACATTACTGCACTACAATTATCGACCTATCGACCTCTGATATATCTTTTACGTAGTGGTTTCTCCCCGTGTGAAGTGCCTACCCTTTATGTGGATACAGGAATTCTAAATCATCTTTCCTGTGATTTTGAACATAAATTTGGGCCCAAAAAAGCCATTTTAAAGTTTGCGTGATGGACAGTGTTTCGCGTGCTCTAATAAAATTCAACAATGTCTGCTTCGTATGTATATTAGCTGAAAGCAATTTCATTCGATTGTTTAGTGTCTGCTTTGAAATTCTCTTTGTCCGATCACCATTTTTAATCTTTGCACTTCCAAACCCACTTCTCATATTTAATAGCGAGGCAGATTTCTCTTTACGGAGCAAACGCTTTTTTACCACTGGATGGAATATTTTAATCAGCCAAAAACAAACTCCAACACAACCTTTTTGCCGATAGTAAAAGGAAATGGATTAATTTTCTGTCCAGATGTACGTCAATTACTTACGGTATAAACGCATCACTGAATTGTGTTTTGCTACACAAAAAACCGCAGCAGAGCATTTTAACCGCGGTTTAATAAAATAGATGAAATGAATGAGACTCGATGTTGTTGCGATGGCTTACACAATGTGTTAAATCTCCAGGTAACCCTACGAACACTGTGATCACACAAGACAAGTGCAATGTAATACAATTGCCAGAGATGGCTTTATTGTGTATCTATTTTTTCAGGCCTCAAACTTTTCGTGTAGAATTGGCGCGAAATAGGAGAAAAACCGTCGACTTTTTTGTGATCTTATGAGCTCGAGTCGTTGAACTTACACCGAAAATGATGGGTTATTTCAAGGTATGGGGCTAGTGCGCGTGTGACGGCAGATAATCATTGGATTTTTCTTAATGACTATTTGTAGAAAGCACTCAGCACTGATTAACGAACAACCATCATTGTGTTTTGTCTCCTCTGTCTCGCATTATGTCTGGTCGCCTTGGTAAAGTTGTTCTAGCTCTGCCATCAATTATAGACATTCTGCTTGCTGAATGTTCTGATAATGGTTTGTTTTTCAACGTAACCAAACAACACAAACCAACTGTAAACGTTTTCTTTCAGAGCAAGAAAAATAAAGAACTGCTTAAACCATCGTGTGACCGGCTCTCACCAAAGAGAACAAAAACTCAAATTAACATTCTGACCCGAGGGTAGGACAGATGTAATCACCGTTGCAGGATGACAAACATTCACAAGGAAATTGTCCCTTATTCGCACGCCAATTTTAAAACTAAATGTCTATGTACGTTGATCTGATTAAGGAGGGAACACTAGGAAATAATAGCGGTCATTGGTGTTACATCTCAAAGCAAATTCTCAAGCCTGTCTTCGACCGTTGTTTTCCTCCTCTCTTGACCTAGTTTATCGCTTTCTTTTGTAAACTTTCCCTCTTCTGTTTTCTTGGGTGATAGAGTCAAGAGGAGTATTGCGCAATCGTGCCTAGACGTAACCTGACTAAAAACATTCAAAGCTCGGTATATTCTTACTTTGAATGTTATTTGCACTAAAGTCGTGCAAAAAGGCGGGATCATTGACTTTCTTATTAGGTAAGTATAAGTACGTAAACTGATTATTTTGTCTTCTTGATTCTGGGAAACCCATCTTCCCATGACGTTAAAACTAATTGATTCCCGGCCGCCTTCAATACTCGCAACATTCTAAGCGAGACGTGTTTACTCCTTAGCGTGTGCTGATCCAGCAATCAAATTGCACCCAGACATCCAATATCACGCATCGATCAGTGCCCGATAATAGGAAAGTAACTTTGTCCTAGTAGGGGCACTCGCCAAGCTGTCGGTGCTTTAGAAAACTATCACTGTAGGATAGAATTTGGAGAACAAAAGTTGGCAGATGGCTCGGTGCCTTCATCATAAAATTGTATTCATTCCAAAAAGTACTCAAAAAGAAATCTCGTTTACATTTCATTACTGTCCAATATTTTGAAGTGCAATCACCTTTCAAAGTAATATAATGTAAAGCGTAGCAGACCAGCGTCTTAACATTGCATTTGCGTTTAGGAAAAATGGGGTGTTGTTTTGTTATGATAGCGAATGCGGCTATCATTCTTCAATACACCTATACAAGTTCAGCGCAAAAACATGAACAGTAGGTTCAGTTACTTTATATTGACAAAATCGCAATTTAAATAAATAGTCAACCACCTAGTTCTCTCTGTGACTTGAATAAAGCCCGGCTCAAGTGAATCGAATTCGGTGTTGTGGTACAACACGCGACCCGGTTGTTCTATAGCCAAGCCATCACGTCCGCTGTTTCGTAATGAAAAGTGTATCTATTGAATGCACTTCTGTAAAGGAAGATCTGGGGATTATGCTGAGCGAGTTGGTTCTAAATTTGAGTATTTTTAAAGCTACAGTAGGTATGCTAATTAAGTGATAAATCCTAGAGGGTAGCATAAATCTGTACCCAAAGGATTTACAAGTCCCCGCAAAACGCTGGTGTGGGGCTGAGTGCCTTTTTGTTTCTTGTTTAATTATTAGGCCATACAGGATGGAACCAGTAGCTGAAATTGTTTAGGTTCAGCATTCTTTATTAAAGGAACAGAGGAGGCCTTTCCTGTGTGGGTTCCCGGTTTGTTAAGCTGTACTATCGTAAGGAAGTTCTAAGGCTTCTAAGTAAGTGTGATCCTTCAACCAGAAGTTGTTGAACTGCGCTTCCCCGTTGTACTATTTAAATAATTCATCATCTACAAGAAGGATCGTCAATAGTGTTTAAACAGAAACTTCAATTATCCTTTAAAAGAAACCCGTTGTCCAGTCTTACTGTAATACTACAAGATGAAAGGTTATTTTTAACTTTTAAACAACAATAAATAAAACCCATTCAAACGGGACCTGAGCAGAACTGTTCACGAGTACTGTTTACTTTTAACAACTGAACAAGGCGTCGCTCACTTTTGAGTCAAATTGGACCATTTTTGGGCAGGCTTACTAGATTCTTTCATTTTATTCTACAACTATTGAGCAAGGTCGTTCTAAAACCTAACGAAATTTCGTTCTTTCTTCGTGTGTGATTTCTTTTAAATCAGAGTTATTTCGTTGTGTTCTCCCATGTTCACTGGTCTATTCACTCATGTCGCATAATCCGGATGATTGTAGCCCGTGGAAAAAACTTCAAAAAAGATTCAAAAATCTCTCCTTGAGTAAATAAAAGCCTATTCTTGTAACTGATATATTATTATCAGTTGGTTTTAAACGGGTGCCCGTAAGATTTGATAATTCAAACCAGAGGGCCACGAGTGGCTCTTTCCTGAAGTGCTATGAATTTTTAAGATTGTGAATATGTTTAAGGTGGGTTTCAGGTTGAAATCTTTGAATGCTGATTCAGGTTTCTCTTCCATTAGTGCAAAATTGAAATAGCCATACGTTTCGTGCCTCTTTTAGTTCAGGTAAAACGGTTGCAGTCATACTATATTCACCGTGTTGACTCGGTAATCAATATGTGGTTATTGTTTATCAAAATATCATTTCATTAGCTAATGTAAGAGTTAACCCTTAATGACAAACGTATAAAGGCTTTCTCCTCCTTTTTAACTTTTTTGCTTGCGGAAAACAATCTGAAATAGGGAAACTCTGGATCCAAGGGAAATATTAGGTTAGCTTTGATCCAAGTACAATGCTGCTGAAAGCTGACTGTAATTATCACATTAAAATGTGGCGAAGTAGAGGTTTTTATTTATGTTACTATTTGAAAAGAAGAATAAAAAATTACTAAGTGACTTGTAATGAAAGTATTTATCAAGATCAGACTATCTATACGACACGGATGTGCCGGCAAGGGGTGTGAAAAATAAACATTGCTCACCCGTTTATTTCAATGCCATGAACTTTGTTTATTTAAGAAAATACAACAGGTGTATTGAAACACAGCTACCTCAAGATGGTGAGGACCAAAAACGTTTATTGCTGGAAGGTTGGTTGGGAATAATTTAATAGTAATTCACCTTGAAATAGGCATAGAAAATAGATATCATCTTGATGTACAAGTCTGTGTGTACATGATCCAGTTTATTTAAGTTCAGTCTTTTTATTGTCCAAGTGTAACTTGAAAAACCTTTATTTAATAAAACAATACTACAAAATAAAAATACTTTCTGCCTTGTACTTTTCCAGAAAATACGTTCATTTTAGAAATGTATTAGTTTCGTTGATTTCTTGTGGGTGGGCCCGATCTTGGCGAACTGGGAGAGCTTACTATTGAAGGTCAAATGTCGGTATCAAAAAAGGATCGGTTTGTTTTAAGGACATAATTATAACTTTCTAGAAATAACAAATAATACACAAAACGCTTTTTATTCACAGCAACTGCACTGCATGCGTATCACAGTCAATTTCGCCAATGGGTTGAGGTCCATATAACACATCTTTCAATATTTATTCTTGGTATAAGTATACAATTTATTAAAGCTGAGGGCTTATAATTTTTCTAAAGAATTTTTTCCTATGACTTGGGGGCACAGTTTCTGGGGGGTTTCACTTATCGTGTCCACAGTTACAAAAATATCTCGTCTTTTTCTTAGAATTCCTCTAAACATGCACCCAGGAGCCTATTTTGAGTGGTTGCTGTGGGATAGTTATACTACTTTAATATTAATATATAAAACTTCATATTCTCTGGCAAGCCTACAGCCGATTGTTAAAAACTCTGGAGTTTCTCATTGTGTTTCTCACCGAAAAATATATGTTCAACACGGCTGCACTTAAAAAATTATATTCTCTAGCTGAGACTACCTTTCAGTGATATGGGTGAAACTGTTTGTGTAGCTACGCCCTGTGCTCTAGCCTCTTTCTAATACGCTATCATTCTCCTGTTCAGCCCTGAACGGCTTATTGTTCATGGTTTTTTAAACTTGCTCTGACTTAAACTGTAACTCGTAAAATTCTCGCTCTCCTCCCTGTTACTGCTCTTATGGCATTACCATCACTGCTCGACATTATCATTACTGCTCGAAGCACTCCTCTCTCAAGACTACTTCCCTGTTGCCTCCATTTTGAAATATACCTCTTTTTCTAGGCTATACAACAGTTTTTTCCCTTAGAGACTGGCATTAATCTTCAGCTCTATTACAGTAATTACTCTAGATTTCAAACCATATCTCACTTAACTATTGAGTAGATTTGTTGCATTTGGAACAAACTGTTGGAAGTATTGTATACATCACTCAGTCTTGAAACTTATGATTCAGGTCTTAGAACGAGTGAAATAAAGACTCTGTTATCATACGTTATCCGGACGATTCTACTCCACCAATCTCTCATTTTACTGCAGAATACAAAACTTTACACCGTCTATTTCTCCCGCTTCTGTATGGGGCTTTTACCTCTCTTTGCTACGACTTGTCCTCATTAAATCCGTGAGGCACTTTCTCGAACTTCCATTTAATTCTGGAGGTTCTCAGTATACTTTTCATTTTAACACAACTAGTTGTTCCTTTCTGAGGCGAATGTGGCAGTAAGTGTGTCTTTCTAACTCTCGGGTCTTTGGATTGAAATGAAATTTTCAAATGGAATTATCTGTTGGCAGGATTTTACAATAAGAAAGCTAGATTTTTCATGTCTCTGAAAGCCTGTACACTTTCCCCTTTTCTCCAAGTACAGTACTCAGTGTTCCTTTATCAAACCCTTTTCTTGTAGTATTCTCCATAATAATTGTCCCAAACACAGCTATGTCTCTTAGTTACTTTCTCCTGTACCCCTCCTTTATGGTACTTTTTAAATTTTGCTAATTTTATTTACTTTTAAACCTCTAATAACACTTTTCTACATCCCTACCACTTCCAAACCTCCCTTGCAGCGCTTCTCAGTTTTGCCAGTACTTTCACGTCTCCGAGTACCGCTATAGAGTGAATTCAACGACTAGGTTTCTTCGACTCATTTTAATTTTTCTCTATCAGTTAATTAGCTGGATCGAACAAAAAACTAAACTGAAACACTTTTCATTTCTTCGAGCCCTTTTACACTGCTGTCACTTCTCATAACTAACTGTGAACGTGAACAGTACACTACTTCGATCGGTGCACTCTGTTTTGTCTGTGTTTGTTTTTTACTCATAGCATAATAGTGCTAATCGCTGTAGTAAGTGTTAACATCGTCATTTCCAACCCGTCACTTCATGAGTAAAATTCTAAAACTATCGTGATCAGACGGTGTCTTGCTTTATGCTCGTGTTTCTCTCCCTTTACCCTCGGCTGACTAATGCTACAAACTCCTGTTGTTAGTAATACTGTTTTCCTACTGTTCTCTTTAGTCTTCTTCAGAGAAGTTTTCTGCACCACACGGCTGTAATCTCAGTCGCTTTCTATTTTTTTTTACTGACTATACTGGGTTAAATACAATTAAATAGCCCATCGATTTCAGTCACTGATACAATTCATTTCCAAGTGCAACCACTAGCTTTAAGTCAAAACTCCAAATGATTACAAAAAACAATTTACGCTTGAGAAGTATCCTAACAGACCTTTTATTCGAATAGCTTAATCTTTAGATTTAATTCACCGAGTTAAAAGCTGCAAAAAAGACTTTCGCCGCCGACGATCGCATTAGATTTGTGGAGGTGCAAAGGTTGTTGACACTCCCATAGTACAGCAGTTTCAATCTCCTACAGTCACTCATGCAATCAGCTGAGTAACTTATGATTCAAAGTGTATATGCTTTATCGAAAAAGATGCTTGTAATATTTACAAATGGATGATTCATTGTTAGCATTAAAATCATTATGTAACCACTGAGTCACCTAGTTACTCAGCTCTTCACCCGCTGTATGTGGTATTGATCCGTGATCGCCGCCCCGCGACCTCTCATGCTGGTCGAACGATAATCTGTGTCTTCCTCCCAGTCACAACTCCAAAAATGCCGAATAATTCTCCGTCCAGCAGCTCTTGCCTTCACTGATCTGCAAAATGAAAACGTTCAAGATCAAAATATAATCCTAGGACCCGGACTAATCGTGTGCGTGCCATCTCTGAATGTGAGCGAAGCGTAACAGCCCGCGTGCCTGTTGGCGGACGTGTGTTATTTCAGCCACAACAAGTAGACTAAATATTGTGCACTGATTCCTATTGTTGAATCTAGATAACAAAAACCTGCTGTCATTTTCTCAAACCAATACACTTTCCACGTTGCGACTAGAGAACGCAACCCTCTGTAACCGATTGAAATGTATTGCACCTGGCGCTTCGCGCGCGTAAAGGAAGTCTTAAAGCTTCCTTTCAGAGTTGAGATTACAACACTGAAGCCAAACGACCCGGGCGGAAGAAGCTGAGCAACACAGCAACCAAAATTGAATTTTCACATCATTAAAAAGCGCAACAAAACCCATTATTATACCGTGTATAGGTTATGTTTAACCTTTTTCGACCTTCTTCCCCTTCCACCCTTCGTTTGAGCTTAAATCAATCATTCGAGTTTTACCTTTCGAGTCTTTTGTAGTTGAAGTCCATCGTTCAGCCTTTGAGCTTTTAGCAACTCTTTCGCTGAAGTAACCATATTGTTTTCTTTCGCTTTTTTTTTGCTCTCTGGGTATGTTAGTAAATTGCTCTAGGGATATTTTACTACTTTGAGTTTTGCCGCTGCCTCCCTTGGGAGTTATATTAAAGAGCCGTAAAAGGGCAGACTTCTGATAAATAATGACGCGGTTTTAAGATGGCCATACACCGTCTCAATAAAGATTCACTGAGCATTGAGGTATTAAAAGGTCCATTCTCTTTTCTGAAAGGTGAAATTACACTGAGAAACAAAAGGCTTTTCATAGGGCAGCTGGTCGGCAGCAGATCTTAGTTTTACTACACCGCTGTTTATCCTTTGAGTTTGACCAGTTTGTATACTAGATAGATATAAAATATCAAAGCTCCACTTTGAAAGGGAAAGTCTAGAGACTATAGAGCCGACACAACAACCAAATGTAGTGGTTGTGTTTGGTTAGTCCCATTATTATATCAATATTTGAACGTAAGCGTTGTGTCCTTAGTTCCAAAATACACGGTTTAAAAGTTTTATTATCAAGCTATTCTCTAAGAGCAAATAATTCCGGTCGGTGAGTGGAACAAGGCGACATATTGACCCTTGCGTTTGCCGTGTTTTATTGTTGATAGCCGAAACATTACTTCTTTTCCTGATACTGTAGAAAACAAATCGATAAAGGAACATATAGGATCATCTGTCTAAGGAAAAAATCATCTGCGAGGCCTTTTATGATAGACAGACTGGCAGTTGCTGTAGATCTTTGCGAATCTTTTAAGAGTGGTTTAAAAACAGTATCAAGTTTGAAATGTTCAAAATAAGTCCACAGTCTACGGCATTGTGAAATCTACGTGTTACAAACAACACTAAGGCTTTTGCCTTTTTTGCAGTTCCCAAATAATCATAACATTCGAAAAGTACACTGGTATTGATTGAGAATTGATTTGCGAGATTAAACCAACACATGAAAAACTTGTACTGAGCAACAAGGCAGCAGGTAATATGAATCAGAGATGAATGGCAACACTTAACAGTTTATTCATTTAACAAGTAGATCACTTGTCGACCCAACTGAATGTTTGACTTTATGTGAACGTCAGGTCAATAATAGTAAAGAGAATTGGGGTAAAAGTTAATTACGGAAGAGACGAAGGATTAACGTATATAAGTTATGTGATAAATACAGCTTTTTTCACTCGGTTGATCCGTTTTTAGCACTTTTATTGGGGGACACCTAAGATCATTGCGTGTCGTGGGTAAGACTCGAGACTTTCGCACACACTTCGCACTTTCATTCACCGCTATCACACTTTTCTAGCACCTTTTTTTTGTTTGGGGGAAAATATTTGCCGGCGACGTCTCCGGAATATTGAACAGGCACTCTCTCTCAGCCCAGACAAGGTCACAGTGTATCGATTTCAAGCTAAAACCGCAGAGATATATCTTTAAATCAGTGAACTGGGTCACGAGGGTAAGTGGGACCTACAGACTCAAAAGTATTTGCACGCGAATGCACGCAAGTTTTACCATCATCTTTCATTTAAGATGTTGCAGTAGAATTTACATGAAGGGTATAAAGAGGTTACATTTTAACTTCTGTATAGAACTAGCTGCCTTCATTGCTTTTAATTTTCTAGGAATGATGAGCCACTGCCGTTGTGCTAATTACATAAATAAGATTATATCTTCAATCTTTCATCGACTTACATAATAAAATGTTTCATGTAATGGTTCTGATGGTGACTGATTTTTTGCCTCTTATCATGATATTATCACACGACTCTTGTGTTATATAACGTTGTTCCACATTAAGTCACAAATTATTTCAATGATTAAACAAAATGAAAAAAAGAAAATAATAATTGTGATAAAAAACCCGAGTTATTTTAAAAAACATTTCTTTCCTAATGATAAATCCAAGATATTTGTTAAGAAAGACTTAAGCAATGGATTTGGGGTTATTAGATTATAAGCTCACTGCTCTTAAGAACCACCGGGGTCCATTATCTTCCAATTCACTATGAGCTTACGATTCTAAGTATAATAGCTGAATTCCCTGTGGTATTCATTTGTTTGAAAAATTAAACAGGAAAGATTAACTGGGATACCTACTGATAATCATTTTATCATCTTGTCAGGCAGCTTCACATACGTGCACTCCTTCAAACAACTTATTAGTTTAAAATTTAGTTTAATAATTTAATTTGTTTGTTTTTGTTCCATACTTACGACTAGACAAATACACCCCCACGACTGTAGATGAAATAAATATTTGGCAAGTAAAAGCATCGTGAAGTTTGTTGCAATTAAATGCTTCATTATTCTTAATCCATCTCGATAATATCTGAATTGACAACAAAAAACTTGAAATCTTTATGAAGTAATAGTTCATGATTCTCACAATCCTTTGTCGCATCTTTCTGTTAGCCAAGTTTAGTTAGTAAGTTATCCAAGTCGGTCAGGCAGGCAGATTGATGGTCTTTGTCATCCAGGTCGATCAGGTTAGCAGCTTGATGTTCTCTGATGTTAGACATGCCGGTCTGATAGAAGTTAGGTGATCCGTGTTTGCAGAGTGGGTCAGACAGAAAACGTAACTTGATGGTCCATGTTTCCCTGAAATCGCTTTGACAGGCAGTTTAATGTTCCATGCTAGTAATCAGCCAGTCAATCAGTTGTACTCTCTCATTTCATTCACAAAGTTGGCTAGAAAGTCAGTTTAATGGTCTATGTTAGCCAAGTCGGCCAGGAAGGCAATTTGATGGTCCAGGTTAGCCATGTCGGTCATGAAAGCAGTTTGGTGGTCCACGTTGGCCAAGTCGGTCAGGGAGGCAGTATTATGGTCCACGTTAGCCAAGTCGGTCAGGAAGCCAGTTTGATGGTCAATGTTAGCCAAGTTAGTTAGGAAAGCAAATTTGATGGTCCATGCTAGCCATGTCGGTCAGGGAAGCAGTATTATGGTCCATGTTAGCCAAGTTTGTCAGTCAGCCAGTTTGATTGTCCCTGTTTGCAAAGTTGGTAAGGTTGAAAACGTCATGGTCCATGTTTTCCCTAAAGTCGCCTTGGCCGGTAGTTTAGGGGTCCATGTTAGTATTCAATCAGTCAACCAGTTTGATTGTTCTATTTCATTCTACGTTAGCCAAGTCGGTCAGAAGGCAGTTTGATGGTCCATGTTAGCCGAGTCGGTCAGAAAGCCTGTTTGCATGATGGTCCATGTTAGCCAACCGGTTAGGAGGCAATTTGATGGTCCATGTTAGCCATGTCGGTCGGGAAGACAGTTTTATGGTCCATGTTACTGTCATGTTACCCAGGTCGGTCATGAAAGCATTTTGATGGTCCATATTAGGCAAATGGGTCACGAACGCAGGTTGATAGTCCATGTTAGCCATGCCAGTCAGGGAGGCAGTTTTATGGTCCATGTTCGCTAAGTCGGTCATAGAGCAGTTTGATGGTGCATCAATGCCAAGTCGGTCATGAAAGCCATTTGATGTTCCATGTTAGCCGAGTCGGTCAGGAAGGCAATTTGACGGTCCATGTTAGCTATGTTAGTCAGGAAGGCAGTTTGATGGTCAATGTTAGCCAAGTCGGCCAGTCAGTTTGATTGTTTGCCAATTGGAACAGGGAAGCTGTCTGTTAGTTCATGCTAGACCAGTCAGTCAGGCAGTCAGGCATAGTAGTTTCATGGTCCATGTTTTAGAAAGTTGTTCGCTCTGTTTTTCCTGTTTTCAAAGTCGGTTTGGCCAGTCGGATCCATTTGGTCCCTTTCTTACAAGTTTGGTGGTCTATGTTTGCTAAGTTTTGTCAGGAACGAAGTTTGATGGTACATACTAGCCAAGTCGGGCGGATAGTTTGATGGCCCACATTAGCCAGGTCAGTCAGGAATGTAATTTGATTGTCACTGTTGTGAGCGAGTCAGTTTGATGGTCCATGGTGTCCCAGTCGGTCAAGCAATCAATTTGATTGCCCATATTGGTCCAGTTAGTAAGTCATCAGTCAGTTTAATTGTCTCTGTTTTCCAAGTCCAGTGAGTTACTTGGTCAGTTTTTTTGGTCCCTGTTAAGCAGGCCAGTCATTCCAACAGTTTGATGGTTTATGTTTCCCAATTAACCAGTCAAAGAAGACGCTTGATGGTCTCCGGTCATTCAAATCACCTTGTCAGTCCGTCAGTTTGATGTGCCTTTGAGCCAATTCAGCTAGTTTGTGAGATGTTCCCTTTTTGCCAACTGGTTTGGTAAGGCAATTTGATGGTCTCTGTTAGTCAAGTCAGTCAACCAGCCAATCAGTCAATCTGTTTTTGTTTTTCTTTTAGCCACGTCTTTCATTTAACCATTCGCCCGAGTAACAAATAGTTTGATAATTTTCACCCTGTTAGGCTAGTCAGTTAATCAGCATCATCGTGGTTATCATCTATACTCCCCTAATCGAGGACTGCGCTGCATTCTAGAAGTATTTTCTGACACACGGGAAATTATCCTTGTACGAAGCCATAATAACCTTAATAATGTAAATAAACATTTTTTCCACTTACGCGTCATAGTGTGCGATATGACAAGTTTGGCAAGTTAGTAACGATCCTTAAAGGGGCTCTCACTATCTTTGCCATCTTTTCTAAAAGCTAAATGGTGTCTTGGTATCAATTGAACTGAAAAATAATGGCCCAATTTTGTTATTTAAGGCTATATGTAAACATTAAAACTCTTTCTTGCTGTCTGTTGTTACGGATGGAAAGGATGGACATGCATTGTATGGAACTTGAATAAGACTAGGCGAACTTTTTCACGTTTTAATACTATGCCCGCAAACTATCATCAAAACATTATCATGGGTAGTGATCCTATGATTTGTTTGGTATCTTCTTCATAACTCTACAGAAGAATTTTGCGTATTTTGGGTATGGCATTAGCAAAGAATTGACCTAAAACAACAATATCCTCCTGACATTGCCGCTTTAAGTTAGTCAGTCACTCAGTTAGCAATCAACTTAATCTAACACCAGACAATTATGTAATCACCAACGTACCCTGCATGCACGGAGAATTGAAAGATACTTCATGCGAGGAAGAGGACAGTCACGAGTTTTTATATTTAGACATTAAAGATGAGATCGTTTTTGTCCCGAAAGCCCATTCTAAATTTAGCGGTAAACAATACCTTAGATTAAAACTGAAACAAGTGTTCACTCTGCGATCTTCAGATCATAACTGCATGGATTAGTACGCCTGTTCAAGTGCAATCTGGTTGAATGACTTTTCTGTATCATTTGTCTGTGAATTTATGGGCAACTTAATGGCAACTAAATAACAATGTGGGCGCCAGTGGGTCTAATAAAATGAGAAAATTGTTACAAAAATAGAAGGCTTTCCACATTTATTTGTCCACTTGCAATAGAACCGGCAGGTGTCTTTAGAAGTATCGACAAGTGAAAAATGTTGCGGTTTTGCCTTTGAGAAAGTTAGACGCATGGTTTCTATAGATAGAGTACTTTTTCACATTTGTTTGTCTAGTCATAAGAGGGCGATGGGTGTCCTTAAAAGAATCCACAAATATGATCATTGTTGTGGTTTTGTCTTTCACAAAGTCAGACACATCATATATAGAAACCCCATTTTTCAAAGAATCGTTCATTGTAGATACTCACAAAACTCAACAATTTGGTAGGATAATAAATCATACTCCTTTGCAAAATATTTTAAGCAATATGACTACAACGGGAGTGTGTTTATGTTACAATTGATGTTAACTGTGCTGTAATTTTGATCGATGGTAAACGGCTTTCTGTAAGCGCAAGAGGTTGTATTAGGTATAATTTTTGACTCTTCGGCACTTAAAGATTAACAATGGCCGGAAAGCTCCACCAAGCCTCAGAGTTCAGTGGTGTTTTAGCTTTGGTTTTAGTTTAGTGTGCTTAGTTTTTATTGATCACAGAACCCATTTGTCAGATTATTTATAAGCCCGGGACGTAAGTTTCTAAAAATCCTCCTCAAAATCATACGATTGAGCTGTAAATATTGATCATCTTTTCAGCCTCCATATTACGCACATTCTTTCACATTCTTTTTACCCAATTAACAAAAATATAACTGTAGGAAATAGGGCGACAATTTAAAGATTTTCCACCATGATCTATATCACCTATACTTGCCAGCCCTTTTTTCTGATCTTTTGCTGGTATATAAATTATTGAAAACAGTAAAATCTAAACTCCTTCCTGTGTTAGCTATCTGCATGCGCCGCTAAATATATGATAAGACTTTTCGCCGAACGGCTTAATGAGCTTGAAAAATACTAAGTTAAATCAATCTCTATGGATATACAGCGAGGAGGAGGTTTGTTGAGTGGAGTTTAAAGATAATTCGTAATCGTCCTTCCTTGAAAAATCTCGACATAGGTTATTGATCGAAGAGATCACCGTGCCACTGCATGATGATGGAGAAGGAACTCACGCTAAAAAATGTCCGTCATCATAAATTACGGTTACCAGTGTTCAGTTTACGTTTTCTAGACTAAAATAAAACCTATCCAATGAACCCTTTGTAAGATAACAGACTGCAAAGTTCCCTTTTTGATGTTATTTTTCTGTCATTAATCTCCATTTTTGACGGTGGTCTGGCGGCATCTTTTTTATGTCGCTGGCCAATGGTATTCTTCTTTTCTCAGGCTACTGAGTTAACATGCTTTAAGATTTAGATTATTTAATATTGTTCGATAAACTAATGTAAAACAGTAAAACATTAAGCGGCGACTTGAATATAATTAATGGTTAAGTTAAACTACCGCAAGGCTCAGCGGTGGTGTAAGAAGATAATAATGATAATGTAGGTTGGTTCCTATTCATTAGCGCACCGAATTTTCTCAGAAAAATTGTCTTGGCGTCCCTTTGATTTACAATGTGCTTATGAAAACAGAAACCTTAAAGGGGTGAAAAAGAGCGGATACCATAGTTTCTACGGTAGACAGCAAATTTCGGTTATTCTTTGAGCATGAAGTCCTTCGCTTTTAAACGGCGATCACGAGAGCCGAAATGTCGGGTCGATACCGCTCGCTCAAATATGGTCGCCTTAGACTTGAAAAAAGCGAGCGAATGAAGGAGTGAATGGAATATATTTATAATAAAAACTATTTTCAGTTTTGGTTGCTGTAACACTGCTGCCTTTAAACTAACTTTTCATGAGAGCGTAAAATGTTTGCCCCTTACTCTTGGACAATTCGCCAACTACCTCACTATAAAGCAAAAATTCGCAAGACTTTCGAAACATTTTACCGTATTTCCTACCTTCGGTTCCTGTTTACAAAGTTGCTTCAGTGACTGAGGCTTATCACTTTGCCGACTGCTACACTCTATGATTTGCGATCCTGCATTATCCGGTAATTTTCGGTGGTCTGTCTCACTTCAGTTTGACGAAGATCAAAATGGCGTT
Source organism: Porites lutea (assembly GCF_958299795.1). Lineage (NCBI taxonomy): Eukaryota > Metazoa > Cnidaria > Anthozoa > Scleractinia > Poritidae > Porites > Porites lutea. Next base: position 9,657,221 of record NC_133205.1, read on the forward strand.
GGATAGGTTTTGGAATGGAAGGCAAGCAATCGACATTAGAGGCCAAACAATTTAATCAGATAGCGACTTTAAAAGCTAACTATATTTGTTCTTAATATGGAAGTAATTTTCTTTTTAAACCAACAAAGACAACGCAGTTCAAGGGTCTTAACTTTTTCTGTCTGGGTCAAAACAAAGCAAACAAACTAACGAATCTTCACTGAATATTTTCTAGCTCTAATTTTATCCGAAATATCTGTTTCTCCAATGTTTTCCGTGATCTATCTACTTATCTAGTATCTCGTTATTTTAGTTCATTAACTGAAATAAAATGAAAGCAACTTGCGTTGTATGACGTGCATAGACATTTGCCCATGTTTATTTTGCCGATTTCGGAAACAGGTCGCGACTGTGAGATTGTTCGTTTCGGGCGTGTCGCCGCTGGCAGGGGAACATGCAAAGGCCTCCCTGTGCCTCTTTATCCCTGGGATACTTGTCAACGCGTGCAATGCAGCTCAAACCGGCGAAACATATGCGCTATGCACACACGGTTTTACTTATTACAAAAATAGGCACTTCGAAGCAATTGTCTAAGCTGAAAATAACTACATTTTTTCAGCATGAAAGACAACCATCTTTGCATGGGTTTTATTTATAGTACCACAAGAGAAAAGCACCATCGTTAAAAGTTGCGTGAGACTGTTAATTTTGAATTCGCTGGGCTGGGATGGAACGGTGTATAGGGTGTTGTCAGGAGCCCATGCTCCTGGTGTGGTCTAATTCATTTAGTTGTTCGTAATGTAGAGAGCATGACTCAATCATTGGTTTCAGATCAGATCTCACGAGGAATTTTGAAAACATATATCCGCTTGCTATAAGTGCTATTGGAGGTATAATACTGAGCGCGATCTAAAGATGTTTTACGCAGGAAGGTTGGAACATAGAAAAAAGCTCGAGCAAGTGTAAAGGAAAGTACAAAAATTTTGACTCTAAGGAACCATTCAACGTAGGTTAAAAATCTACCGGTACTAGGTCTTGTTACCCGGCAACCTCTTTTTGTTGAGATGCTTGGACTATACGGAACTGTAACGTGTGATACTACTTAACTGCAAGGTTTGCACTGCCACATAAGCTGAGGGCACTTAAATCAGATCAGTCCAATATTTTATCTAGTACAAACGGTCTTCTTCAAGGCTAGCGGGCTAGCAAAAAAGCAGACCAGCCTTCGGCTGTAAATCTTCATTAGGTTAGACAGTCACTTATCCTTTTCGCACGCTTGGTACGTGGAAGCCAGAGCAGGCACCACCCCTGAATGTTTTAACCACTGGGACAAGTCCATTTAGGACTGTTTATTACCAAGTGTGGCAGTGATGAATTGCAGCAAATGGTCTTCTCGATCATGCTCAAATATGTACTCGGATGATTCGTGCGTGACTTCCTCGAGAAATTCAACAGATTAACTTAGTATAAGGCTACAATAGTTTGGAGCTTATTTCTAGGATGCAAGCCAACATTTTTTAAAGTTTAAGTGAGTTTGTCTTTTATCACAATCTCAGGAATTTAAAACAACGATAAGTATATTTTGGAAGTAGACGCAAAACGTGACTTGCCCTAACCACATCTTTTCGGCTCTTGTTTGAGATTTGAGACTGTGTTAAAAAAAAATTATCAAGGACCAGGGGCAACTCGCCAAAGAAATTGAAAAACATTTTGAGAGTGTCTGACAAAAGATCCAAGAAAGCAATGGAAACCGTTAATAGTAGAACAATAAAAATACATTTATCAGCTTAAAAAATCGCATTTGTTCCAAAAGTGTAAAAGTTCATACCATTGTCTGAAAGAGACTGCAAATTTATTTTAATCTGATATAAAATGACAAAACCATTGACCTTACACATAAAACGTTCTCCCAAACTTTAACCTTGGTCTTATTTTCTCTATTTTATATTTTTTCGTCTTTTTATAACTTTCCAGACCCAGAGATGAGATCAATGCTAAAGCCTACAGGCGCACGCGCGTATTTGGGAGTCGCCTGTATCTTTTTACAGTAGCAAAACGCCAACCTCGTCCCTGAGGTTGGCTAAAACTTAATTCACCCCGGGTCAGCAGAACGCCTGAAACTGCACTCCAGGAGTTTTTGCAGTTTTTTTTGCAGTTTTTATCGCGCTTGAGCTCAAAGTTTGCAGGGTAGTAGAACTTTGTATTCCAAACAATCGTATGATTTTTGTTTTTAACGGTTGTTAAGCTACGGGAAAAATAACGTTACAAGATTGACAGCAAAACTTTTAGTCTTAAAAGACTACATTTAGCCATTGAAAGTGTTTCAAGTCGACTGCTGCAATCGGAATGCCACGGATGGAAAAATTGGCCCTCCTTTTTCAAGTTTATTGATTGATTGATTGATTTGTTTTTGTCACATTACAGATTCTATATACCGAAAAATATATTTGGGAAAAGATAGTGACGGGCCTGAGAAGCCTGAACTGGAGGCCTGGGGCTTATATGGGGTCCAGGCTCCCCAGGATTAGTTTAAGTAGACATAACATCTTGCATAACATCAGAGGAAAGAAGGCGAAATTTAAGAAATAAACTACTGTATGAACTAAGATACTACAAAACAGAAGAATTATGCAACTTAAATTACAGACAAAAAATTACTTACAAATGTTTAAATAGGTGTCTAAACACTATGACTGCAAAAGTCATCAAGGAATATTATAGTTAGGGCTTCCGAATGAAGTTTGGTAGATATCATCTTCATGACTATACAGAAGCGTTTTGTGTATTGGTAAAAGCAGTGTAAGTAATGACTTCAGCACAGAAATGACCTCAAACTGAAATATCCTTGTGGCATAACCATTTCAGACCCATTTTTGTGTAACTTCTTTATACTAAATTATAAAATTATGAGAGTAGTTTCTCTAGCAACCTTTGTGGCTTACCAGGTGTTGGGAAAGGGATCACCAAATACATGGCTTCTCCTCCACCGATAGAATCAGTGGGTGAAGAAGTAGAGGATGTGTGGGAGAACGTTAAAGGTATAAAGTGAACGTAAAATGGTTGAGTTGTGTCAGGAGCCCATCAAATTTGAAGGGCCCCTGGTTGTGTAGTAAAGAATGGAAACTGGTGGACTACCAAACGGCATTGCAGTTAATTAAGTCCTCAGTGACAGCGTAATGAATGAAATGAATTAAGGGGTTAGCAGATACAACTTTAGAGAGGGCAGGGGCACCCAACGACAAATTTTGAGAAAAGGACCTAAAAACAACAACAAAGCGTGAATAAAATTTTCTGAAGCCATTTTAAGCATTCTGGGAGGTTGCTGGGAAAAATGTATCTGTTCCTCACTCCCAGCAAGACTGATGGAAGAGTTCCAAGCCAGCAAGGTGCACCTACAACCGGCAACCTGACTTACTGGGAAGTCACCAGCAGACGTATGTCCAGACATTACTGGCCAGTTTGGGTGTGGTCATGGGGCAAAATTAAGTCCCTCATTGGTGGGGGAAGGCGGGGTGTTGGATAGGAAATTGGGTGTGAGAGGAACCCACAAACTGTTGTGCAGCTAGCTATGTCCGCTATGTACAATATTGTGAAAACAAAAATCATATACAGAGTAGCAAGTGTTTATAGAGGTACTTAGTGCAAAGGTTGCTAGAGAAACTAATGATTTCATAACTTTATAATTTTGCCAAAAGAAGTGATAGGCATATTCTGGAGACACCCTTGTATTTAAAGGACTGTTATCCATTTTGTTCATAGTTTGCCAGTCATCACCGATACTCACTTTGAAACTTAACGACGAAAATACTTTCAGAGGACAACATAAATTCTCACTGTATTTTTATCAGGTATAATTTAACTAAAGTTCCACTTAAGGCAAAAAAAAAAAGCAACATCATAATCAACAACAACAAAAGCAACTACAGTAACAGTAACAAACATCACCGTGGCTGGACAGAAAAGTTTTCAAAAATCCCAATTGTTATATGAATTATAATCCGAATTAATCTTCTTCAAATTTGTCCATCCGTGCCCTCCTTTATATTTGCTTTGTTACTTAATATTCCCTCACTGTGTTGAGAAGTTATTTTTATAGATATTTCAATTATTGTTGGCCAAAAATTAGTATTCGTCTTTCACCAATATAATGTGGCACGGGTTCCATTTCCGGCAGCGACGTGGGAGGCCAAACGCGGGTTGAGTTTCTTGTTGGTTTTCTAGCTTCATTGCTATAAGACACCTTTTTCGCGCGTACTTCGGTTTGCCCTTTTCCTCAACTGACCCAACACAGTCGAACCTCCATGTGCGTCTACGACGACTTCCTCTCCCCTCGTAAGCTACCCTACACCACCTATCATCACCTATACAAAGCACCAAAGGTTTCCCAGTTAAAAGTTTTTCAATGGGAACCTCCTGTCAACGACCATCTCCCTAGCGACCGCGACCACGTTTCGGGGCTGATGGTTTAATAATTTTCTCCTTGTTTTTTCACCTCTTGTAAACGACCATTTGACGCATGATCTGATCTCTGCGTTCGCTGTAAGTACAATGCTAATTAGAGTATAAAAGGAGGCTCTAGCGACAACATACAACTACACATATTGCAACTCAGAAATTGTACACAGTGAACTATCTTCCATAAAGTAGATATAAGTGTCCAGACATCTTTTCAGAAGAGAACTCCTGTGGTTGGATTCTTGTAAGTGATCATCTCCTGTGGTGTAGCCTTCGCCCCCTGGGGTGGGGGGGGGGGTACTTCCTTATAAGAGGCAAATGGGGATGTGCCGCTGCATGGGGTCGCATTCTCACGCCTGAATTGACTATAATGGGGTCGCATTTTCAATAGAGTTACTAGAATGGTGTCGCACATTTTCGGATTTTTTGAGGTAAAACAGTTCTTCATATTTACAGAACGTTGGAAAACGTACCAGAATGTATGTAGTGCAGATGAAAAGTAAAGTGTTCTTCATTAATTGAAAAAATGGGTCAATTCATAAAAATAGAAAGTGACTAAAAAAATTATTTGCCCAAAAGTGACTAAGATGGGGTCTATAATTGGGCACAGAATAGACTATAATGAGGTAGGGGTTCTGAGAGGCCAGTACCCTGCGTACCCAGTATCTCTCCAGGCCGGACGCTCCGGGAGAGAAAGGAAAGGAGTTTCTCTCCCTTCGTAGCGTAGCGTCCGGCTTGGAGAAACCACTGCTCGCAGGGTAAGAGGCCAGCGGCACATACCCAGCAAAAATTAACCTAAGTCCCACCCCTCCCCCACCCCCCGGCTGGGATCTTCGCAATTTGGGTGGTCAAATTGCGGGAGGTTCGACTGTATTTCCTGATCCGAAAATAACAATGATGTTAACAACAACAATAATAATGATACTGATAATAATAATAATAATAATAATAATAATAATAATAATAATAATAATAATAATAATAATAATAATAATAATAATGACGACAATTACTAGCGAAAAGCACTATAACTACGAGTAAATAGTAATAAAAACGTCTAAAAAAAAACAGGCACCAGATAGGTATTGAGCCCTCAGGCTTTAACGACTGTTTTACGGTCTAAAAAATCGAGAACTTTTAAAAAGCCAAAACAAGATAATAATAATGATAACAATGATAATGATGATGATGATTTTTGTTTGCTTTTTATAATAATATATTGCCTGACAAAAAATTGACTACGGCAGGGTAACAACTAACATCAACTAGAATACAGTTTTTCACTGAAATACAATAAATGTCTAACCAAAAAATAAAATAAAATATCATAGAATAAAAGACTCTAGAACAAGAATAAATAGCACTTAAGCTAACCCATATAGATTTGTCTACACTAACACCACGAGGCATGATTATCATTTACATTGACAGAGTATTGCTACTTTAAGAATTCAAATATACAGATTGCGACAAAGCAAAAGAACTAACAAACAAACAAGCAATCAAACAAACAGAATTATTTATGATTTACTAACGATGATGACGATGATGATGATAAGGCAAATCCCTATATGTCAGGCTGATTAGAAATTTAAAGGTTTTTTTCGGGGCATGCACCACCGTGAGTAGAAATTAAAATACCCACTTCCTCGGTGATTACGTTTTTGGAAAACGGTCTTATTTGTCATTTTCCTGGATCAGTGGAGTATAAATTTCCGTTTTGTATTATATCGAATTTCGCACATGTATTTTTTGTGCTGGGATTACGAACGTATTATATAAATACATCTTTCTTTACATGCTTCATTACAGTTAAACAAAACACTGTTTTGAAACTAACCAAAAAAATAAAATCTGAAAAGATTTTTTTTGATTGTAACGACCTGGTTACGTCTAAATGAGTCTGGCTGCATGGGTGATCCTGACCTCCTATAATTATCCTTACTTATTAGGATAATGTTTTCCGTTTCTGTCCTCACGTGAGATAAGGTGTTTCGTGAGGTCACTTCCCTCTAACTTTAAACTGTTTCTTAATTCTACGACAAATTATTCAACATGAAAGGAGAAACTCGAGAGGAAGTGATACAATCAGGCCAGGCCGTGGGGTGGTTTAAGATTTATTTTTAATTAAATGCTAGTTTTTTATTTTTCCCCTGAGGTTTTACATGTATAAAAATGCAAAGGATTTTATTGACGCATCGCCTGTTTAGTTCTTTTATTACGCCAATGTAATGATCAGAATGATCGCGATTCGCGAAGGGTAACTTTGAAAGAAGTATTGGGCCGGACTGTATGGCAGGCAGGGGCACCCAATGGCTGTGTTCCTCAAAATATCTGCTCTTCAGGCAAATTTTTGCTGGCTGGAAGATGTCCTTGGAAGGAAAGAGTTGCTGGGCAAAAGACAATTCAGGGTGTGTGAGGCAATTGATGTCTAGAATAGCTGGTATGTGTTCTTTGTAAGAAACCTCCTTTGCTCCTCCCCCTCCACCAAAGGGGTGAATTTCTCCCCCAGGCCACACCCATTTTCCTACGAAACCCCCCTACTGAAAGTCTGAATTTTGCCCTATGACCACACCCAAACTGGCCAGTAATGTCTGAACATACGTCTGCTGATAAACTTCCCAGTAATTCAGATTGCAGGTTGCAGGTGCACCTTGCTGGCTGGAAACTCTTCCATCAGACTTGCTGGGAGTGAGGAGCAGATAAATGTTTTTCCAACAATCTCCCAAAGTGCTTAAAATGGTCTTTTCCTCAAAATTTCCTATTGGGTGCTCCAGTGCAGGGGCTAACACCGTAGATATCTGTTTGTCTCATACACCAGTGTCCGTTTGGAAGTTGGACTGTTTTCTGTATGATGATACTGTGGATTCGTCAATCCGAGAAGGAGCAAGGCCACCTTTTCCTGCATGAATTGATGAACATAAACGTTCTGCTATTGGGAAATATCTCTGTGATGCTCACAATTTACAATAAACCCCTACCATGGAATGTACACTTCAGTTTTCCATCCTGAAAAGTTGTTAAGGAAAATAAACCTAGTTCCCAGGGAAAGAGCACAGGGTCAGTAATACTCGCCTCGGCAGTGAAGGGTCTCTGATACAAGGGCCCAGTCGCCCGTTCTTAGACCAGACTGCTATACCATGATGATGAGCCCCCCAATAAGGGCGAAACACTGGCTGTCCATGGCTGCCACTGTCTGGGTGATGTGGGCTTGCGCATGCGTGAGGTACTGGCCAGGCGAAGGGTTGGTGTATTTGTGCCCCTTACTTTAATTAAGTTTTGAATTTACTGGCAATCAGATCCAGGGGCGGATCTAGGGGGAGGGTGCAGGGGGTGCGCACCCCCCTCCCCTGAGATGACCTGCGGTTTTCTAATACAACTGGTATTCTGCAAAAAAAAAAACTATGTGGTTAATTGGTGTTGAAGTAGAGCAAGAGACGAGTGCACCCCCTCCTAAAAAAAATCCTGGATCCGCCCCTGAGATCAGGGTGGATCCGCCTTCTTCGCTCAGCCAACAGCTTCCACATGCGTTGTGTGGAGCTGGCGATTAAAGGAGTGCTTTTTCCTCGCCTCGGCAGCATTAAAATGTCTCTAATACACGGGTTCTTCCTTTGGCTATGTCACGCTGACGAGCCTCAATGAGAGCGAAACAGCTGTCCATGACTGCCACTGCCCGAGTGATATGCCTTTGCGCATGGGTGAGGTACTGATCAGGCAGTGGGTCAGAGTATGTGTATGTACCCCATGCTTTAAGTTTGTCTAAGTTGTTACCAGTGTTCTAGCGTTTGAATACAGCCGTCTCTCCTCGCTCCTCGCAGTTTGAGAGAAGGCTGTTTTTCGCAGTAATAAAGGAATAATTAACTGCAAAAACCGTAGACGAAGACCCTGCTAGTTGTAAACGTTGGATCTCTCGCAAGCTCATAGTGCTGTTCATAGGGATGAAAAGCCTGAACTATTTAAATAATTCCGCTCGTACCAAACCATCTGTCTGATTTTCAAGTGAACGTTGGTTTGCTTCTCTCATTTTCATTATTTTTTCCCTTTTCCACATTTTTCATATTCCTTTATTTATATACCATTTACAAAAGCACATTGCTGTGACAATGGCGACTTGTAGTCGCGTTGTGTTTTAGCGAAAATCTTAGCGATAAATTTTAGCCGTAAAGCCACTAATCGAAAAAGCGAAGTTTCGCCTCCTCACCCCCTCCACCCTTACCAACCTTAGCCGAAGAGCCCAGATCCCAGCCACGTGTTTATAACACGCAAGGAAGTCTGGTATACTAAACAAATATGGCGGAAGGTGGTGATACGGGAAAGGCAATTTCATCCTCAGAAGAACCTCTGGGAATGAGAGCTGTTTTGATTGGAGCTACCGGTGCTATCGGTGAATGTCTGCTTGGAGAACTTTTGACCTCCAAGGTTTGCTTCCTCCTTTTTAACCAGAAATACGTCTCGGCAGCCCTGTTGAGAATTAGGCGGGGTGAATTAGATGGGTGACCAGCCGCGTATATCCTGTCGTGATTTATATCTCTCATTGTCTTATTGTCCGCTTTTTTCTCTTAAATGCGTAAAGTGAAATATATAAAGATTTTTTCGGCCGCGGAAGGAAAACAAACGACATGTTTGCCCAGTATTTGTGAGTATTTATATGTTATGCATCAGTCATTTCCAGCTGGGCCCAGCCCCCAAGGGCCGATATCCCCGGACATTAGCATTTTTTTGCCTTGGATATATGGCAATTTCCCGCGGGCGGGGACTCTTGAGCTGACAAATCCCCCCGGGGTGGAAACGAATAAAGAGAGCAAATGCCCCGTCCTCCATCAACACTGCAACATTTTCATTGATCACACAGTCGAGTCGTGGCATATTTTAAGCATTTTAATTTGTGATTTTTTGTTTCAATTAACGTCTGCCTTTGTAATAGAACTAACTATTCTAATTAAGACTTCACGCCACGATGACACCAGTTTAGTCAGTTTATGGTAGTAGTAATTTGTTGGCAAATGTCTGCAAAAGTTGCTAATGCCCCACCCCAGGACTGACAAGGTGGGCAAATGCCCTGCAATAGCCTTGGGGGGTGGGGAGGATGGGGGGCTAGGTGCAACAGGAATTTACTGATGTAAATAAAGTTAGAGTCAATACAATATGTATTGCTGCTACGGCCGGCCAGTCTTAAATCCATCGGTGGGGAAAAGAGTTTAACATGTATGAGACCATGAATTCAAAGATATATTGCAGGTAAATAAGCAACTTTTTGAAGTTAAAGCCAAACTGAAACCAGGTCCGTAGCCATAGAATATTTCCCAGAGGTACTCACAACACTAGGGGAAGGGATAACCTAATAGAAGCCTTATAGAAGATTATGGTTTTTGTGCCATTTCGGTCAGAAAACTGCCATAGATTTTGCCCATTTGTCCTCTTCAAAAATTTCCTTATCCCTCAAAAATATTTCAAAGATGAATGTTGTTGATGTATAGTATTGACCCCCTTAAAAGCCCCTATCACAACATCTCATCTGCAGGGGAGATGGAGGTGTGGTTAATTAAATTACCCTCCCCTTGGCATGGTGTGTTCTTTCAAAGCTTGTAACAGCTGATAACTTGTTTCTTAAAGCATATTTCCAAAGTTGTGTCCTTGGGTCGAAGAAGTGCCACAGTTCCTTCTGGATACTCTGTTGATCAAAAAGCTGAGGAAGATTCAGGAAGGCTGGAGCAGCATGTTGTAGGTACATAAAGGAAAATACATTTTAGTTATTAGTCAAATTTAACTTGAGTATCAAGTCTTTGACTGAAACCTTTGATGTCACCCTTACTTGTACTTGAAAATAAATTTCTAATGCTTACTTTACATTGAGCTGGTTAAAAAATTGTGCCATTATAATATTTACTTTATGCACCCTTCCTATTGAGGTGCTCAAGATTGAATATTACCCTTTCAAAAATAGAAATTTTTTCCCTCACAAAACAGTGGTGAATCCAGACCTTCAGATAATGGGGGGCCCCGGTCATTCAAACCCTGCGAAAGGGGGAGGGGGCGGTCTCAAAACTTTTTTGTTTTTCCGCCCTCAGTTTGGTCTAAAAATTAGGGGGGTGGAGGGGGCCTGGGTTCCCCGGGCCCCTCCCCTAGATCCGCCCCTGCAAAATTAAAGAGATCAAACCTTGGCCTTCACAGTCAGGAAGATGTTGTTGATTGATCAAAGGTACTGTTAATGACACAGCTACCCCTTTAGAAATTATAACTCTTGAAAACCTCTTCCCTTAAACTTCCACTAAGAATTCATGGTACCTCATTAGGGGGATGCAGACATCAAAATAGGATGGTAATAGATAACAAGAAATACCTCGATGGGATCTAAAGATCGAAAGGTGACAGCTAGGTGACCATAAGGAAAACGATTTCCATACCTGGGAAAGGGCAGAATGCGGGCTTTACAGAAGACCATTAATATCGGTTAATTGATTGTATTTTTTCATTTTTTTCTGTTTGTGTAAGACTTTGAAAACATTAGCAGTGAAACATTTGGGGCACATTTCAAGGACAAAGATGTGTTCTTTTGTACTCTGGGTACAACACGGCGTGCTGCAGGATCTGCAGTAAGTATATATTTTTGCTAATGGTTGTAAATATTAATACTGTCGATGTAACATGTTTTACAGAGATTTTAAGAGAAGTCTCACCCCACAATACCAATACAATGGTACAGTATAAATTTAGAAACACCAGGATTCTAATCTCCTGTTCTGGATATAAATATTTCACTGCTGTTATTTGAGGGTTTTACCTTTGAAGTATCTTATAACTTTAAAATGAGAAATACAGTTTTGTATGAGATATCCTATTCTCTGTCCAGTGTCCTGCACCTGCCACCACACCCTTTTGGATGGCACACATCCATTAAAGGGATTTTGTGGAAGTATGTTCCTGAGTTTTTCATTTTCCCAAGAATCCCAGGGAGGCATAAATCAATACTTACAATAATTTAGTTCTGACGAGATGTCGTCATTTATTTTTAGGCTGCTTTCAGACATGTGGATTTTGACTATGTTATCAACTGTGCCAAAGTAGCAAAGGAAGCTAATGTTCCACATGTGTTATATGTGTCTTCAGAGAGAGCAAACGCTTCCAGTTGGTTTTTGTATATGAAAGTTAAAGGCCAGGTAATTACGTGTAAAAGGTGGCTTTTTTTATTGTGAGCCAGGGTGGAGTGGGGTGGGCAAATTTGTTGATATGCCAAAAACTATCTTTCTATGCCCCCTCTGTAGTAAGCTGAAAATTTTAATACAATTGTGCTGAATATTACGTGGGCTGTGATTGGTCGCTGCCCATGATCTATAAGAGTACAGACACATGGATGATGTCAAGGCCGGGAAACTTGTTTCCTCTATTTTGTTCAATATGGCGTGAGGTTCTGAAAATGATTGCAAGATTATTTCAGATTAAGCCAGTGGGGGCCGCCTCGAAAAAAGTTAGGAGCTATTAACAAAGAAGAAAATGGAAAAGTCAAGACAAAAAGAGTTCTTGATGACTTTAAAATGCCTAAACTGGAACAAATCTTCACAACAGTTGCCATGATGTGTCATCGCTTTGAGAGGCTTGCAGTTTTGGAAATATTTAGTGATTATTGCCCTTTAATGAGCAAATGAAGGTGCTGAAAATCTTTTTGGAGTAAATGTATGCAACTAAGATAAAGAGGAAAAGAAGAACAGGGTTCGAACAGTCTTGAATTCTTGAAAAAGTCTTGAAATTTGCTCAGTAATTTTCCAGCCCTAGAAAAAGTCTTGAAAATAGAGATAAAGTCTGGAAAAATAGTAGAAAGTCTGGAGCATTTTGACGTCAACAGTGATCTATTACTGAACAGACATACGGCAACATGGAATCTATTATTTTCTAATTGTTAAACAGTTTTTGAGCTAACTCTTCCAGTTGGCTTTTGTATCTCAAAGTTAAAGGCTAAGGTTACAATTAAAAGGTGGCTTTTTTTATTATGAGCTCACCAAGGGTGGAGTGGGCTAGGCAAATTTGTTTATATGCTGCGAACTATCTTTGTATGCCCCTTCTGTAGTAATCTAAAAATTTACAGAACTCCCCTTGACTTTGCTTAAACTTAATCAGCCCTAAACAGTTTCCAAAAAAGGAACACCCTCCACAGTTTTGTGGTCCCCAGTGGCTTCAAAATAAATGAAAGCTTCTAATTAGCATACATTTATATCCTGGGAGCTTAGCAACAGAACAACAATAATACGTGTATGAAATCTACAAATTGAGAATTTTCTAAAAAATCTAGCCATATGTAATCTTATAAAATATAGTCCTCCAGTGCGATTTGGATTGTAGTCTTTACCTTAGGCAAGATTTTAAAAAAAATCTACAAGAGCATTAATTTTTTGAAATACACAAGATGCTCTAAAAGCATCAACTTGAGCTTTCTTGGATATTAGATAAGAAATAAGGAGGTGATTAATTCTTAAGTGCTGCCTGTTTGTGGGCATGGAAACCATATAGGGAAGGAGAAAAAACTGCCAACAGCTAGCTTGGTTACACAGTAACAATTGACTGCCTTTGGGACATACAATAGTCAGAGACTTTGTGTACCTTCTGTTTTAAACCTGGAAAAAGATTATAGCATTACACTTGGGTACCTAAACTTGCACACATTTGCTAACCACTAATTATTATTGTGGGTTAAACCTCAACAAAAAATATAAGATTGCTCAACTTTTCATGATTTTTTATGATTTTTAATTTTTTTGATGAACAGAAAGACCACACCATGGACACCCTTCTTCTTCTTCTTCCTCTTACTCTGTGGCATTTCCTTGTGTTCCTGTCGTTAGCTGTCAACAACGAAAGAATACTAAGCTACTGAAAACTAATACAAACAAATGCAATAGTGCAATGCAATGCAATTTATTGTATATCTAAAGTGAAAATTTCCGATGATTTCTACGCAATTATTACTGAAATTTTAAGGAATCTTCCACAATCAAAAGCAATGTATTACTAGCCTGCATCACAGAAATAATTTAACCTCAGTTAGGGTGGATTTTCACTGTCGTGTAATATTTATGTGGGTTAATGCACGTAGATTTTGTGGGCGAAGGCAATGTTTGGGAGGTCAATGGTAACGTAAAAGTTGAGCATGAACCTTGTTAAACTTTTATGTTTACGCGGGACTTGTCATGCATTGCAGATTACGACTCTTGCTGCTATGGGACTTAAGTAATAAGTTCTAAAAATTTTGTTTCCCAGAAAAATTCACTTTTTGTTTTTTAATCATCAACAAAAGTGATTATTTGATCAATCCGTATTTTCAGCTAGCATAAGGCGTGATTTAGGTTTTTCAGAAGTGAATTATTGTAACAAAGTTTGTTTCTTTGTCAGGTTGAAGAATCCTTGAAGGAGATGCAATACCCAAAGACAAGCATATTTAGACCTGGTCTTTTAGATAGAGGGGCCAAGAAAAGATTTTTAGAAAAGGCATATGGTAGGTTGCTTCCTTTTTTAATGCAAGAGACCTTATTTCAAGCATGTGATTCATTTTGTTTTGCATGCTGAATATTAATTAATAGCAATTTTTGAAACCAACCTCACAGAATCACATACCTGAACTTTGAAAGTTGTTCGTTTGGCATCTGCCAGTAACAAAAGTCAGCATAGTGCTGGACACTAAGACATTACAAATGCTTTCAAGAGTTTGTCATTCGAAAATTGAACTTGTAACTTGTACCAGTCACTATAATTCAGCACCTCGACTCACAAACACCTTAATTGGTGTGTTTTTGCGCTGGAATTTAGACCAAGATTTGTTCCATTAATTAGCGCCATACTTTCGTTTCCACATATAGATTGGGTTAAAGCATTGTTTATTCATCTTTTTTTATTAGGTTGGATTGCAACGTCCATTCCTGTTTCAACAGTTGCAAAAGCAATGTTGATTGATGCTGAGAAATATGCCAGAAACAAAGAGGCAGATCCTGCTGCTATCACTTATGAAAACTCTGACATTTTAGCTTTACTTTCTGCAAGTTAAGTAGATAACACTGTCAATTGTTTCAAAGGAAACTTTTAAAATAGTGAAATACAGCACCCCTGTTCCTGAAAAAACAAAATGAAACTGAAAACAGTTTGACATGTCCCTTTACAACAAAGCAGAGCTACATTAGAGTACAAGACATTGTGCCCTTGCATAGTTTGAGGCTAGTTTAAACCAACCGTCATATGATAGGCTTTTCAAACAATCCACTGAGTTGTTTTTGTTTTAGAACATAAATATCTGTCATCCATCCTGCTCTCAAGTCTAAATGTACAGAATAGAACTACCTTTCTCCCAAAAATACGGCCTTAAAGACTCACCATAAAAGAATCTAGAGCTCATTTGATTTTGTATTTATTAATTTCAGATGCCTTACCAATAAATATTAACCTCTAGTAAATAAATTAAATTTTTACAGACCTCATAATGTTTACAAAATCCAAACTTTGTACCTGAAATTTACAAAGGTTCTGTTTATACAAAATTAACACCAGCCAACACACTGATCAATACATGATTCAATGTCCATGTCGAATCACTAGTATTACAGTGCATTACTGGCACTGAAATCTTGTTCATTGTTTTCAAAAGTTTTTTTCTTTCATGATATCAGTCTTCTACCGGTAATAAAATTAACAATTAATGCAAAGCATGTACACTTTCCCTTACTTTTCCTACCCTGGTCACAAAGGTGTTCTTTTTTTCTTTTGTTTCAAATGAACTTGAGCTGACAACTGAAACATAAGACCTTTGTGACCAGTTTGTTCTTATCTCTGACTTTTGTTTATCATGCAACATAATTCTTTATAAATTATGACCTTGTACTCTAATGTTACTGTCAAAGTAACAAAACCAACCCAGAAATATTGCTGGAATGTTATTGTGTTTCAAAGAAAAAAACCCAATCAGGCGTGAGAGACTAAACTGCCAGCAATGACATTAATAATATTAGTCTGTTGTATTGTGCCTAGCCCGTGTGTCATGATCTTTGCACTGGATGGTTGCAAGAACTTCTTCAAAAACATTTTGCAATATTAACAAAATGATTTTTAAAAACGTCTTAACTCTTTGGCGCACCCATTCCACTGGTCACAACATTGACTACCTGCTAGCAGAGTCGCTTTGATCTTTCCTAGATAAGTTGGGAAAGAGACTTATCTAGGAAGATCAAAGGAGACTCTGTTCGCAGGGTAGAAATTGACAGGCTCATATCTGATGTCTCGAGACCTAAATTAAGGAGCTGAAAAAAAGGATTTTATGCATTCTTATCCCTTTTATAGGCTGCCAGTATTGTTGCATCTAAATGCAACGCATCTTACTGGCATGTTGTTCTTTTTAACAGCTGTTTCCGTTAATTGTGAATTGGAAATATTTCCAGAACTCCACACTCGTTTACTTGTATTCAAAGTCATGTGTTCCCTAATTTATATCATTAAAATTTCCTTAATGACCTTAATCTATAGCACATCTTCGTATTCTGAACGGCTTTCAAGAGAAGACTAAAATGGATGGGGTGCTAAAATAGCGGCATGTTTGACTGACATTAACAAAAGAAATCAAGGTGTGGTTAAATAAAAAATATTTTTTGCAGAAGTTCTTGTAGTGTGTTAATGTTATGGCACTTCAAAAACTTATTAAAGCCTTAAATTGTCAGCAATTCTATAAACAACACTGACGCATACAAATATATTAACAGATAAGGAACACTCTGCATGTTATTTATATGACTTGTTTTTTAACAACACCAAATATACCACTCACTATTCTAAGAAGAAAAATATTGTAATAAGAAAAATAAAATGTATTTCTACCCAGTGTTATGGTACTGAGATATACGTGTAAAAAGTTCTTTAAGATTAAAGTGCCGTCCTTCATTTTTGTAGAATGGTGCAAAAAAGAAAACTTCCGTTTCACTTTACAGTACACTTGCTGGACTTTAAATCAATCAACTCTCTTGATACCTTTCCTGACCACATCTATCTTGGTTCGCATTACTCCCAACTATTTCTTTTCCTTTTTAACCATCATTAATAATGTCAAATGGTTGTTGTTCACAATTTTTTTTATCATGCTTATATAGTGTCACTCTCCACTTGTCTTTGAAGTTTCTGATAAAACACTTTGTCGAGCTGTCTTTGTCTGTACCACACCAGCAAAGAAGAGCAAATCAGCCCTAAAAGCATCAAGCCCTGTAGAGACACACAAAAATTTGTACTTAGGGATCATGCACAGTGTTTCGCAGCACAGTCTTAAATTCGGCAGGCGGCCATGCTTGTGTTTCCCTCCAGTGTGGAAATAACGCTAGTTATTTTAGTAAGCATTCTTATAGTTTTGTCAGTGACTTAAGAACCAGAAAACAACTTCCTGCTCATCAACAGAGCATCCTGCCTCTTTTGGAGGACGAGTGGAATGAGTAGGAGAGGGTTCCTTGGAACTACCCTCCAACGCAGGCATTTTTAGGGGAGCTTGTATTTTGTCCCTCCCTGTAAACGCATGCTCAACCGAGAACAACGTTCCTTTCCCAAGATTAGCCATTCACACTGTACCTTCCAAATTCTGGAAGGTTGACCTTGACTGCAGGGTAACCTGATAATATTACTTGATCTCCATGAAACACTGGGAAAGATTTATGACTTGTAATAAATGTCAGTCTCAAAGAAGCAAAAGTAAGAGTCAGATTTTAAAATACTCCATGCACAGCATAACCTTATGAGTCCTGTTTAGCCTGTCAACATGTTATTTCAAAACTGTTGATTTGTCACTTACCACGCAAATAAAACAATGGGAAAGGAATGTTGTTCTTGGTTGAGCAGGCGTTTGTGGGGAGGGACGAAATAAAAGCTCCCCTTAAAATGATTGTGTGGGAGGCTTCCTTGGAACGTGATAAATTGATCAGAAAAATAATACAATAATGATAAGATTGGATAGTGTTTTGTTTTCATTCACCTGTGTCCATGGAGCATTTCAATAATAACTATTATTTAATTACTTTTCTTTGCTTTTGAATGGTTCAGAATCGTAACATTTAACAACACAGAGCAACACAAAAAACTGGACCAAGGAGGAAATTGAACTAGCTGAAGTTGTTCTTTTTCTTGCCAGCTATGGCTTAAACATTTCCAACTGGACTAATATCTAATCTTCCTTTGCCTTAAATTATAGAAACAAACCTTCCAATGTTGTCAGTTATAAATGACAGTTCAGTTCATTTGAAATTTTCAGTCCCCTTCCCCCACCCCTACTCCTGCAAAATTCCTTTGGTAAATACACAGGCATAAAGAAAGGCACATCTTTACCGTAAACATCCAGAACTTCTTTTCTTCCCACTGAAGTACATGTGGACAACTACAGCAAATAAAAATAAAAAATACAAACTAACTGGTTGAAAATGTGTGGTTCCAGATAATATCCACACTCGGCTCATGGAGGGTCAGTAGATAATACCCTTAATTCCCTTTTGGTCTCCTTTTGATTTTTGCTAGCATTAAGACTTCACATAAAGCCCTAAGCCACACTGGGGACTGGGTCAATCCCTTTAAACCCTAAGATCAAAATTTGAATTCTCATTTGTTGCCCCTATTCATTTCCAAGAGAAGTAAAGGGGAGAAGTTAATAAAATATCAAGCAAATTTCATATTGTGTGATCATGTCCCTAATTCTCATGACCACTTTCTTTTACACAGCATTGATATTGCAAGGATAAATTTTTGTGCTGATCACCCTTAGGGCTTAAGGGTTCAATTGGAGGGGGGTGGGGGGGGGGGAGTTAGTGGTTTAGTCATTGATGTATATGTATATTACATATTTTGGGGGGGAGGGCGGGGGATGGTAGTCTCCAGATTTTAGATCTTTAGAGGTTGGCATCTCTATACATGTACCATGGACGAAAAAAATCCACAATAAGTGTTTGAAAAAGTTGCAGGTAGGGAGCAATTAATAATTATAGAAATTGACAAAACAAACCTTTTATAAAATTTAACATTTGAAGAAATACAAAGTCCTTGCTGTATATTTCCAAATTCTAAACATCCAGAAATAGTTTGCTTTAAAATAAAAATTGGGCATAGCACACATCAATATCGAACTTCAGGAATTGCATAAATAATAATACAGTATATCCTTGAATTTAATAGTTAGTTCTTTTTTTTGCACCAAAAGGGGGCGAATGATCGAGGGAAAGTAATTATTCGAGGGAGGTGATTATTTCAAATATTACTCACTGGAAGTCATGCCTGATAAATTTTGTTTTACTATTCCATTAAATCAAAAAAAAAATAATCATATATCATATAAACTGAATATGGGCTTTTTAAGTCCCAAATTTGGTTCCTTGATTAATTTTCAATGTCAATATCCTCCAACCTTGTAGGGTGGGTAGGAGAGAACCCTGGGAACAAGGTTGAATATCCTCAACATCAGAGCTTGAATCGTCACTGATTAGTTCTGCTCCATCAGACTCCACTTCAGCTATGTTTGTTATCCAAGTTGTCAATTTTTAACTTGACAGGGGGTGGATAAAAAAGAGAGGATGATGAGAGGGTTGGGGGGTGGGGGGGGGGGGGCGGAGATTACACTGGAAAGATGCAATTCACTGGTAATTAAAAGAAAGTAATAGATTAATTATTTTCAGAACTTTTTGAGGGAATTGGGAAATATTGGTCTAATATTAATTACTGTTAGTGCATGCCTTACATCTAAGCAGAATGGGGATATTTAAAGACAATCACAGTTGTTAGTTCCACCAAGGTAACATTGTACCGGTGTGTTTCACCTCTCTGTTGACAAAGTGCCACATATTCTGATCTTTTATAGCAACTTAAACCATACAAATCCTGGTTCCATCTTGAGAGTATCTTACACACCACAGGAGTTGATAAAAATTTTGAATTAAAACATTTCAACTGGCCTATATATGAAGACGTACATGCACTCGGAGCAAACATTCACGAGAACCCAATGAGTTTGTCTATAATTATATTACTTACCTTTTCATAATCGCTGCAATGAATACAATCTCCAATGAGCCTTGTATTTTCTTTTTTCCAACATTTTGAATTTGGAACATTCTTTGCATTTTCTGCTCGGTAATATAAGAGAAATAATTATTAATACTATTTAAACAACACAGTGCCTGCCCTCTACCAATGGTCTATTGGCTGATAGAAGCCCTGAAGAAGGGTGATCAAATTGATCACATTTTCAAGGGGAAAATATTTATGTTTATGTCATGACTATATATACATGTACAATAAGAAACCCTCTGATCTTTCAGATTATGCCAGCATAATTTTGAGGATAAAACTATAATGTAGCAGCTTGAGAAAAAGGTTAGTAAAATCATTGTTGCATTGAGTTTCTGCAATTATTACTAATTAATTTTTTCAAACTTTCAATTTACAATTATAACAACAACAAAACTTGTCACTCATTATTAGCTTATAAGAGGCCCTGCCAGGGTAAATTCCAACAAGCGACATGGGCCAAAAAGTAGCGACAGCGCTTAAAATGAAATCGCGACAAGAGACAACCTCCCTTGGCCAAATTGCGACAGTGACAGCAAAGACAACAATAAGTGACAAGCATTTATAAACACCGACATGAGATGTTTTAAAATTCAGACGGGCCACTTGGGACCCCTCCCTGGCAGGGCCTCTTATAAGCTAGTCTAGATGGGCCCCAGGGCAGGTACTCCCATACGTTTTGACTGGGTGTGTGCAGGCCGCACAGGTTCTTAAACCCTGACCCTATTAACGGATGATATAAACAAAATTGATACCCTAATTAAGTCAAAATCCAAAGAATCACACCGTCTTCAAGGGAAAAAAACTAAGAATTTAATGGCAACACACAAACCTTCATCGCTTTCCTAATACTCTTCAGGATAGCTCAGTTTTAACTGATGATTAATGTTTGAGTCATTTGTGCACTTGAATTTTAGCCGATACAGTTTAGGTACCCTACTAGCCTGTTCCTGGCTCTCAGATAGTGGGGAAGGCGTGAAAGAGTGGGGATGATGCAAAAGAGAAAGGCGCGCGAAAAGGGGGGCGAGGCATTTTCTTTTTCTTGTTTGTGCTTCAATTCTGCAGACCCGACTATTTTGGAGCCTGGAACAGGCTAGTTCGTTACCTAAGGATCACACCAGCACCACAATGCTAACAATACCCTATTTACATGTAAGGGTTGAGATACCATACCATACGGCTCATACCTATTTATAAAATAACTAAGATAGTAGGCTCTGATTGGCTGAGAGGAGTGTTTGCATGGGAGTATGTAAACATGGTTGTGGTGTCAAGATGCTTTGCTTTTCATGCGCTAATCACGCAAGCACGAATTTGAAAAAGTTTTCGAGTTCAAAACTTGACAAGATTACTTTATTTACCCATTCCTCCATCGGCTAAAACTTGGAAAATCGTTACAAAGAAGGTGTGTCAATTTTTTTCGCTTAAGCTGAGGGTTTAAGCGAGAAGAATCCGTATTTTGAATAGCATCTTTTTGCAAATCAAGAACTGATTACGCGTGCAAGACTTTGTGTACAAGACTTTCTCTTTTAATCAGTGCCATAACAAAGAGTTTTGCGTTTTTTCTTGGGAAAGTTATTTTATACAAGCAATAGCCAAAAGAAAAGTTTTTTCCTGTGTTTGCATAGCCTGATATAAACACTTGAGGGGTTGGGAGAATTCTCAACAGTTATACAAACCCTGGACTTCGTCTCAGGTTTTCATAACTATAACTTGACTTGACCTTGAATTACATGTAAATGCCTAGGGTACAACTGTGCCTGGGGGAGTGATAGCCTGTCTCATGCAGGCGTTTCTAGGGGAGCTTGTTTTTCATCCCTCCCCACAAGTGCCTGCTCAACCGAACACAACATTCCTTTCCAAGCTTGGCCAATCACATTGTACTTTCCAAATTCTGGAAAGTTGACCTTGCCCGCACGATAATCTGATAATTACTCGATCTGCATGAAACACTGAGAAAGTTTTCTGACTTCAATAAATGTTAGATTCAGAGCAGCAAAAGTAAGATTTAGTCAAATCTTAGAATACTCCATGCACTGCACAACCTTAGCAAAGGAAAGAAAAGAAGGAAAATGGTAATTCTAGGGTCGTGTTTTAGTCGTGTTCAGCCTGTCAACACTTTATTTCACAACTGTTGGTTGGTCACTTACAACGCAAATAAAACAATGGGAAAGGAATTTTGTTCTTGGATGAGCAGGCATTTGAGGGGAGGGATGAAAGATGAGGAGCTCCCCTAAAAATGCCTCTGTGGGAGGCTAGGGGGAGTGATGGTTGCTATTGGATAAATGGAATTGCTGTTTCATAAATAATTTGCATCCTCTTCTCCCTGATGCAGAATAGCTGCTTATGTTTTATTTTTAATGACTGTCATAGTTCCTATGACAAACTTCTAGAGAACATCAATAGGCCTAGCCTGCACAATGGTAGAATACATGATATGTTAACTCTTGTATATAAGTCTTTTCATGATCTGGCCCCTTGTTATATTAATGAGCTACTGATAGAAAGAAATTCTTCTTACAATTTGTGTGGTTCACTCTCTCTCAGTATTCCCAGAGTTCAATCAACCAAATATGGTTTGCACTCCTTTCACTACTCTGGCAGCAAATATTGGAATACGCTTCCAGAGTTACTTAGAACTGCTCAGTCATTACATGTTTTCTTAAATAAAAATTTGAGAGCATTAGCTGTGATAATAAATGCTGCTCCTTTTGTAATTAGTTTATATATATATAGTCACAATGTATATAATATTTTTCTTGTCTATGTCATAATATATAGTATTACTTTATTCCAATTACCATTTTCATTTATTTTCTATTTGTTTTGCTTTTCCTTCGGAGATATTAGCGTTTATGCTATCTTTGAAATTCAAAGTGAGATTAAGCTTTTGATTGATTGATTGAGCTTCAACTTCCACTACTCTCTAAACTTTAGATACTTACCTAAAGAATTTGTGCTGTTGTATTCAATAACTGTTGGGCGAAGTGTAGTATTCAAGTCGGCAACAGCTGAACTCGTTCTTGATGAGTTTTCTTTATTCTTAGTACTTCTTTTCTTTATCTGAATACTGAAGTCAAAAAAGGAAATCAAATTCGAGAACAAGGCAGTAGACCCAGCCATTAGAGCCTTTCTTTCGCTTGTTCGATTTTGGCGTAGCCTGCGAGTAGAGCTTCCTTTTGTCTTCTTGAGAGGGTGAAGGCAGTGATAATCTCCGCACGGCACGATAAATCTACTATACATATATTCTACGCTTTAATCATGTACACCTCTTGTTCTCGGGGTTAGTATTATCAAAATTCAGATTATTTGAAAAAAATTATAGTTAAGCTTACATGTATGATTAGCAGGGATATAGGCATGGGGGCTGATTGAAAATTTTACCGAAAATAATTCTAATTTTCATCGAAAGTGAAAATGTACCGCGCAGAAAATATTCAGACATAACTCTTATTTTAATTTAAGGTGAAAACAAATTTGCAAAACGTACCTGAAATTTGCTATGAGGAGTAAAATTATCAACCCTGACACAATCACAATGATCCGCCATTGCTTCATTTTCTTGTGACTCGATTCCAAGCAACCGTCTAGTGTCCAGACTTCTTCGTTATTTTTAGGTTTGACGTACTTCCCCTTCCTCACGTTCGACATACAGTATTAAAATTCTAGAAGAACTCCGGGGCTTTCTGGTCATTTTTCTACATTTGGTTTGGTTTTCTTTCTGCTCAAGTCTCTTCTGGGAATTGTGAGACAATCATGACAATGGAGTCGTAAAAAATTTGCAATTTTGACCCTAAAGCCTCGGATTCATGTTAAAATTTGAATCTGATACAGTATATCGAACGTTCCGCTATTGTTACGTTTTTGTTACATTTGTTAGTTTACTTTTCCGAGTTGTGTAGTTCATCGGGAGCTCGAAGAAAATAGCCGGAAGTAGGGTAAAAAATGTTTTTACTGTACAGTGACCACATTTATCACATTTTATTGAAGAAATGTTGAGTGAAAATTAGAAAATTAATTTAGATTATAAATCAGAACGTAACGTTGCAAAATTTAGCCCATATAGAGCATGCGTTTTACTGTTTTGAGAAGTAAAGCTATTCACGTTACGGATGAACACCAGCTTCCACTAGAAAACTATCTGCCTACAACACGGCAATGGGGCTTCAAAACCCAACGTTTCGGACCAAAGTACACTGTTTTTCCCGACTTTTTAAGCGCTCAAAACGGGGTTCGAGTTATCTCGAGAGTAAAATTATATGGAAATGATCTGAGGGGAAACAAAAATTACTTCGAGTTAGCAGGATGTTCCAGTTATCGAGGGTTCGAGTTACCGAGGGTAAAATTAGAAAATGTATAAAGGAAATTCAGGGGAAATTGATTATGGTTCGAGTTAGCGAGGGTTCGAGTTATCGGGAGTCAACTGTAAACCAAAAGTCAAGGGCCTCCTGCCAGGACTCCTGACATGGCACGTCATTTCAGTCGACCGCATGGTCATCACAAGACTCATTTGCATACAATGAAATCATCGACGTTTTTTACGGGAAGGCTTCTGCCCTTGGTCTAACCGCTTACCCTTTTGTATACCAGTTTTGAAATAAAAGGTATGTACCCTAAATCCTCTATTAAGCCCCCCTCTCAAATAAGCCCCCCTCCCCCTCCCCCTCCCACTCCCCCTCCCCCAATCCTTATTCTTCACAAAGGCTGGAAGTTCATATTGTTTTAGGTCTTCGGCCGCATGACCTTCAACTTCATATGCTTAACTTTCTCAACTTTGTGTACGACAAATCAATACAAGTAACCATTCTCATAAAAATTACCTAAAAACATGAGGCCGAAAGCACATTCTTGAAGAATAAGAATTTTGTTTTTGTTACTTTTAGGCTCCCACAGGTGAATTAAATACTTTTGACAGTGACTTTAATCACAACGCGTAAGTCTACTCTGTCTCATACCACGATATTTTTGCTACAGATGATGTGTTACGCTAAATTAAATTAGCCCCCTCTCTTTTAAGCCCTCCTCTCTATTAAGCCGCCCCCCCCCTCAAAAGTGCTTGAAAAAAATAAGCCCCCCCCGGGGGGCTTAATAGAGGATTTACTGTAATATGTACCCCTTTCTTATACCTCAGGCTAGACTTCCAAAAAGTCCTTCGTCGGATTTTATATTAGTATCTCAGTAGCTGTTTGTCCCGTTCCCACTTTCTTAATACGGAGCTTAAGCAACGACGACGGCGACGGCAAAAGCACTTCGTCGCTCGTGGTCGGCCGCTTCGCGGCCAAAGAAGGCTCGCTCCGCTCGCCAAGAAGTCGACTTGTAGCAAGTCTAACTTCAGGCTACTAACAAATGGTGCCCCTTTGACATATATACTTACAATACAGTGTAACCCCGCGCCTTACGGCCACTTTTTTTGGCCGCACGGTAAACGGCCATACATTTTCTTGTAACAAAAATAACCCTCGTTAATACGGTCACCCGTTAAGACTTTGCATTTAAGCAATAGAAAACGTTTTCCGTGTTTGCATAGCCTGATATAAACACGAGAGGGGTTGGGAGAATTCGAGACAGTTATGCAAACCCGAGACGAAGTCGAGGGTATAACTGTCGAGAATTCTCCCAACGCCTCGAGTGTTTATATCAGGATATGCAAACACAGGAAAAAAGTTTTCTATTGCTTTTATAAAATAACTTTGTCGAGAGAAAACGCAAAACTCTTTGTATGGCACTGATTAAAAGAGAAATTCTTACCAGTCGCAAAGTCTTGTCCACGAAGTTTTGCACGCGCCATCAGTTCTTGTTTTGCAAAAAGATGCTTTCCAAAATACGGACTTTTCTCGCTTTAAATGTCAGCTTGAGCGAAAAAAAACGACATACCTTCTTTTATAACGATTTTCCAAGTTTCAGCCGACGAAGGAATGGATAAATAAAGTAAACTTGTCGAGTTTTGAAGTCGAAATCTTTTTCAAATTCGTGCTTTCGTGATTAGCGCGCGAAAACGAAAACATCTTGACGCCACAACCATGTTTACATACTCTCATGCAAACACTAGTCTCGGCCAATCAGAGCGCGCGTACTATCTTAGTTATTTTATAAACTTCGCTATTAAATGTTAACCAGTCGTTTAAAAATCCAAACCTTTAGTCAGTTCGTTGGGTACTCCTGCTTTAGTCGGGGCTTAAACTAAATATGCTCCCTTTAAAGTGGGGTCTTTTCTTCCTTTTTTTCGTTCAGCTGTCTAATGCCCCACGTCTCCCCGGGGTAGGAAGGGGGGGGGGGGGGGAGGTTTCCAGTGACAAGTGCGTTACGGGCATTCATACCGACCGGTCACTCTTTTGAGGGCCAGTACACAGCAAGATTGAGGAATTTAGACACAGTAACTGAGGAGGTTCATCATGAATGGATGTATTATACTTTACATTGTGGTACCAAGAACGACATAAGTCCAAAGACTATTGCAAAGCTGATTTAAAACAACGTGTATTGTTTTTTATAACAATTTTTCGGCTGGCCATACCAGCCTTCTTCAGGTTTACAGATGTTACTGAACTTATGTAGCGATCACAATATTATATAGATGGAGAATGTCGCAATAAAAGGGAGAGGGGGAAATGACGTACAACATAAAAACTGGAAAGGAAAAATCTAAGGATATGGATTACAATAATTCGTCACGGCGGTTTAGGCCATGAGGTTCAAGAGTCATGGCCTTATCTTTCAAATGTGACTCCCTGGCCTTACGAACTGAGTCATGTGTAGAATTGTGGGTATTTTCAGCTCTTCAGAGCTAGTGGAACCCCATATCAATCCTTTCGTAGTTCACTGAGCTGTAGTGTAGAAAGAGGAAGCTAAATGACAGGTATTTGTGAGAGACTCACAGTGAGCATTGAATCTTGTTGCTTTACCGCATTTTAATACTGTAGTGGGCATACACCTGTAATTCTCTGTAATTAAATCCCGAAAACCAATAAAAGGTTTCGTTTGATTATTTTTTTTGGCAAACCCAGTGGAGATTTTAGGGTAATAATATTGATCATTAAGACGATGTCCAAAAGGCAAGTTTTAATTTTGGCAGTGGGTCACTGTTGGGTGTTTGGTGTAAATTAGTGCAGTTTGTGGTATACTGTGTGTGGTTTGTCATGATGTCAGATAGTATTGAAAAAAATTCAGCTGTTTTTGAGGAGGGACATGTCTTGCAGCTTATGGTTTTTTTCTGGCCACTCAAGCCGCTTGGCCAGTATGCAGGTGAAGATCTCTTGAAACCCTTTTCCAAAACAAAACTCCGGACTTAAGCTTAAAATATATAATATACAGATTTAGCCAGGGCTAAAAGCGAAGCTCTCGTTAATAAAACGTGTAACCAAAAAATTACATCATGTAATGCTAAACGGAGACGACAATGAAAATGGCTTCAAGACTAAATCTAATGAGCAAAAAAACAACTAATTAGCAAAAAACAAATGTGCACGTGTAGCACGCTTTTTTGTCTTTC
This sequence comes from Porites lutea, assembly GCF_958299795.1. Classification (NCBI taxonomy): domain Eukaryota; kingdom Metazoa; phylum Cnidaria; class Anthozoa; order Scleractinia; family Poritidae; genus Porites; species Porites lutea. Next base: position 9,684,198 of record NC_133205.1, read on the forward strand.
CCTTGCCGTTGTTTTGCACGACTACAACGCCGTTTTGTACGACTAAAGCGTCAAACTTCCTAGTTACCCATTATTTTTATGGAGGAATTGTCGTATGTGCTTACCCAATATTTTGTTTCCTGTGTTCATGTTCGCTTTTATTTTTCACTGCTGCTCATTTTCACCTTGCTGGCCGCTAGCATTTCTCATTTTCTTACCGCCGCTTTGAATTTCCATGTTTTTCCTCCTAAGAAATTCGTCTCGTGTGTTTTCAATAACTCGCTCTAGCTCTTTCTCTGTTATCCACGTTAGTGTAAACATAAAAAAAACCCCGAAAAATACACGACTTTGTTGTTGTTTTTTCTTTCTAAAAGTCCGGGCGGCCATGTGATTTCCTTCCAAATAAAACCTGGAGTTGCATTTGGGTTGCCATACCTGTTGATTGAGTTATTTTACATTGGTATACCTGTGGTGCAGACGGACGGTCGGGCGGGCGGTGTACGGTCACGTGATTACCAATTTTTCTCGGATGGGTAGATTACCGTATTTCCTTAGCTATGGGGCTCCGCACACGCGCGGCGCTTCGCGCCTGGCGTAGAGCTCCGCTATTGACCACTCCAGAAAATACCATAACATGCCATAATGCTCTTTGTTTGTCACCCCAAAAAAGAGAAAATGAAAACAATACTTATGCAAAATTTTGGGGTGACAAACAAAGAGCATTATGGTATGTTATGGTATTTTCTGGAGTGGTCAATTAATGTAAGTGCATGATCAGTGGGGACAGCATTAACAATGAACTGCAGTGCGAACGATTTAGGCTGAGTCTGGGCAGGGAGCGCTTGATGAATCCGGAATTTTTCTTCATTGCATCAGTAACTACAAGAAAGGATAAAGGGGCTAGCCTCTTTATCTTCTCTTGGTAACTATGAATAATTCTAGGGTTTCCCTTAACCTTAATTACGAATAAACATAATCTATAATCATAATCATTTCTCGCACGATTTCTCGATTTGCATGAACCCCAGTATAATTCTCAAGTTTTATCATGAGGAGATCAGACTGATACGATAAAACGTTGATCTTCTCAAAACATTATTTTTAATTTACCAAATATGACTTAGTTTATTAAATTTTTTTCTTTTGCAGAAAACGTTCCAGAATTCTTTTATTCTGTTAGAAAGAAATGAACGCCGCCTTTGAATAACTGTGAAGCTGCCTGTATTCCAGTTTGTATAATGAGTGACATCACAAACTTTTAGTCATGTTCATGTGTTAAGTTTGTCAGAAGATTAAGGACTGAAACATGCTTTTTCCATTAAAAACGATATTTTCCTTGTAGTTTATTTGACACTTTGAATAAATCGACCAAATGATGTGAATCTGAAACTCCTTATACTCCTTCTTGCATTATGTGCCGGTTCTGATCATCTTTTTTCTTTCAGTATAACAGTAATTATTTCTTGGTGTGATTTCTAATTTTAGTTTTAAATACCGCTGTATGGGGTATTTTGTAATCAAGTATCCTGTAAAGAAAACAAGCGTTTAAGACAAAACGAAAACAACGACAAAAAAAGCAAACAACCAAAAAAAAAAAAACCACAACTACATATAATAAAATCTGCAAAGCAGAAATGTTAGTTCGGGACATTACCCTACCAAACTTACGTCCGATTAGACCAAAACGTCACAACGAAGACTCCACTGCCTTTGCTTTGGTGGCTGATTTTATCTATCAATAAATCATTTTTAAAATGTCCTAAAATTCTTGTGGAAATAATTAGTTCGTGAGAGCTCTCTTTGAGAACATCAACTTCAGTCCAGCTTGATTCTTAGGCGACATACTGCTCTCCTTTGAAGGAATGAGTTTGCCAAAATGCACTCTTAGCGACTTGTTACTACTTGGAATCTGATTATATATTTTTTTGTGCATCTTTTGTCTTTTTGCAATTTCCGATCCTTCCGGGAAAGACTTAATGAGACGTAACTTCACGAATTGAATGAAAAAGGCAAAAAGTCAATATCTCAAGAACACACTTTATTAAAATTTAACACTCTGTGAAAACTGCTTCCTCTTCGCAATGATCTTTTTTCAGTTGTGTAAAGAATGTCAATTTTAACGTCAAATTTCTCGTGGGAGAATCCCTTTTAAACCCCACGTGCCATCCCCAAAATTCATGCATTTGTTTCGAGTTTTTTTCGTTAGCAACTGAATTGGTGGATTTTAACGTTTGATTTTGTTGATAAAAAACGAAGGCGTGGTATTCTGATAACATCTGATAGGAAACCTCGTTGAAAATTTCAATTCTTTTACCTTTGAAAATGAAAAAAAAAAGTGATGTCATAATATAAATTTTTTTGTCTCAATACGAATTGGTACCAAACGAAAAACACTCAGGCACCAGTAACTATATCGTTAACTTTAAATGATGAATTATTGCGTGCCAAAACTAGCGTTTTCTCTTGCTTTTTTGGACCTTTTCAGTTTGGTCTAAATTAAGGTAACTCATGTCTTTATCATCTTGGAAACTTTCTTTGTATAAACGAGCCTTGTCATATTGAAAATGATCACGAGTTTCCTTACGGTGTTATAAAGCTCTTGCCAATTATAAAAATCTTTATTCAAATACATTCTCAGATGAGTGCTAAATCAATACCTTAAACTAGCCCTGACAACTTGTAAACTGACCGCATTGTCTTCACAAAATCGTGTCAAAATTTTTAATAAACTGTGTCCTTTCTCATAGCCCCTTCGATAATATGACAGAAAAGAATGGAATAAAAAATCCCCATTGGATGACAGACTAGGAGTTTAACCGGGCTTTCACCAAAATTAATTTTAAAATTCTGGAGTGAATTTACTATTAATGGAAATTTACCATTTACTGTAGAAATACTTCTCCCTTAGTCGAAATATTTAGGAAATTCCATACTTTTTGATTGGGGGCGTTGTAGTGATTTCTTAAGAAGTAAAGTTCGTTGTTTATTTTAAACTATCTTTTTCAGTGCGAAATATTGCGTTCTAACAAAGTTCGCTTTAAATAAAGTTTGGGATGGCAAGTGATTTGTGCCAAGCGCTAACTGAAAAATGTGCATTAGGGTCTTTTCCGGCGATCAACAGAAAATGTCGGATGAAAAAGACAGATTTATACATTACTAAGTTTTGTTGCCTTACTTCTGGTGTGAGTAATTTTGTTTTTTAAATAGGAGAGATTGGATCGGATGATATCGGCAATAAAGGCAATTTGAAAACAAATAGTGTGAATAAAGACGAAATTTAAATTGTTTCGGTGGAGTTAATAAGAATCGATCCTTCTGTAGTTGCACGAAAACTAAAACAGAGGATCATTACTTCTTAACCCGGTGTATTTTTAAGTAAAAACCAGTGGTACGTAGTGAAGTAAGGCAACTCAAGAAGTATTGTACTCGATCGTTATTGATCATCGTACAACTGGCATTAGAAATATGTCCAAGTGTAGTGTGTTCCATTTTTTCATTGGTAACTTGAGCAAGTCTTCTGGCTTGTATGACCAGTTTTTAGACAAATAAACTGGTCCATTCTCTTTTATTGATAAGCGAAGAAATTCATATAGCTTCGATATAACGGTCTTTTTCCGGCGAGGTCCAAATCTTGAAGCCATTTTTTTTTTCGCTTTTCTAAAATGTTAAAGTTATTTTTCAACTGCCATTACTGATGTTTAGCACCAACCTTTTACCTGCATTCAGTCAGATTCGGATAATTGGGCACATGAACGACAACATGCGTGGCTTTACCAAACCAGTACCCAAAGATAAACATTTGGCTAGTGTTGTAATTGTGACTGCCTTGGTCTTGAATAGTTGAGAGCAAATGCCGCTCAGTGAATTGTAGTAAAATAGAATCGTCAGTAAAAAATAAAATGGTAATCATTTGAAATGATGAAACAAACGCTGTGAAACTCACAGTTTACCGTAAAAGAATTCTTCCTGCTGTCGACTTGGCTTTTTACCAAGGAGTCACTCAGCCACCGCGGGTGCGACGCGATTCGCGCTTCTTTTCCCGCATGTCAGAAACATTTTGAACGTGTCGCGGAACTCGGAGTTCATGGAGGCATAGAGCAGAGGATTTAAAGCAGAGTTAAGTGTGGCGAATATCACTCCTCCAGCATAAACATAGGAATTGACGGTGTTGTTCAACGTGGTGTCAACAATCATGATTACAAACAGAGGTGCCCATGTGAAGATAAATGTGCCCAAAACCAGCGCCACCATCTTGGCAGCTTTCGTCTCTTTGATAATATTAAGTTTAGGATCATTTTGAGTACGAAATACGCTGTTGACAGCCGCAGCAATCCTCCGTTCGTGATGACAGGCTGTTTTAAATATCTTAATGTACGCCGCCAGGACGAAAATCGATGGAAAAAGAGCAACGACGCAGACGGTGATAATGTAGCCCTGGGCAAGATTTAGTGGCACTTGGCAAAACAGCCCGGAGGAATGCTTAGGCGGAATTACAGTACGCCATCCCATAAAAGGGATAAACCCAAAAATGGTTGAAAAAATCCATAAAAACGCGATGATTGGGAAAATCATTCTTTTCGTCATGACTGACTTGTAACGTAGAGGAATTACCACTGCCAGAAATCGATCGAACGTAACGGCGCCCAGATTCGCTACGGAGTTGAACATAAGAGTTATGGTCAAAGAGATCGTGACATGACAGTATGTGAGCCCGTTCTCAACAAATGGCCCCACTGTGTTTGACACAACAATCAGGGGAATTACAATAAGTCCAATCATGAGATCCCCAATGGCCAGGCTTGTAATAAACGCGCTTGTTTTCGTTTGAAGTCGCCTGTTACATATAACCGAAGCGATGACCAAAGAATTTCCCGCGACTATCACAACAGCCAAAAGAAGTACAATACAGCAAAGAAGAATCACATGAAATTCAGCCTTTTCTTCCCTCAAGATTTTTTCACTATTTGCGGTCGCATTTTCCATAACTAGATGTCTTGTGTTTGTAAATCTTAAAATGCGAAAGCGACTTGGGAGAAATTCATTGAGCCAGTCCAAACTGTTTTGTGAGTCTATACGGGTTTGCTGAGATTATGTACATATTCGGCGAAAATGTAAGTCTTATACCCTAATAGTGAGTCTCTTCAAAAATCAGTGCAGCTGTTTAAACAAAACGCTTTTATGATCTTGAAAGATGCATATTTCTCAAATGATTGTGCCTACCCGCGGCTACAGGTTTTCTCAGTTGAAATACAGTTTTTTAATTTTCTCGGTTCATATGTCCTGTGCCATTAATCCGACTCAACCAAAGTTCAGGTTTCTTATTTCTACAGTCAGAAATAAATTCAATATGTCTAATACCCAAAGAGTTGATTTGCTGTTAATGAGACGAAGAGAGAATTAAGACTCACAACTATTCAACTGTCATCTAATCGCTAACCATCTAGCTTTATGAAAGCTTGCGATGTTGTATTCTCCCAAAAACACGTCCTTGGCTTCTTAACAATACCCTGCGTCAGCGCCACACACCTTTTCTCTTATATTAAATTTCCTCTCGAAAATGCACTAAATCCTTGTCCGTGATAATTTATCAATGTAATGTTGCATAGTTATATGGAAGCATGGAAACAAGTGGGTTATGCTTTCCTGCCAATGGAAATAAATGAACATAAAAGGCGTATGGCAGCGCCTGTCATCTGATGTGCAGTATATAATTACCGGACACTTCAAAATCTGATTGGACACTTTTTGTAGGATATGAAGTCCCTTCGTCTGTTTCACGACTTGTAATTGCGTTGAAATTGGTAATGTAGTTCATATCTCATAAATTCAGTTTGATTCATAAGAAAAATTTGCATAATTTTCTAGTTTTTTTTTTTTCGCCGTATATATTAAAAAAGATTCACGGATAAACCTTAAGCCGTACCTATTCATTACTTATGACAGTATTGCAATTGCTTTTGAACGGCCTCTAGTCTGCTATTGGCTGTGTTGGAGGTGATAACATCAGAAACATTAGTTTTCGCAAAGAAAATCGTTTCAAGTTAAATACATTGCCATCAGCTTGCATGTGTTTTTGGCGCATCTGCTTCGTTGGCGATGTACATTTTACATGAAACAAACACTTAAGCTTTTAACTGTAACTTGAAGATCTAAAATCATTTTGAAAGATGCATTTTGAACAAAGGAATTAATGAACATGTTTTTCACGTAGGATAACCAAGCTTGCCAGTCTCTTGATTCCCAGTTATTTTGCGATAAAATAGTTTGGAATGTTTACAATGCATCCTTTTCTGCAGGGGAACTAAGACTAACACGCATTTAAAAAGATCTTAAAACGCACAGTCTAACTCAGATGTTTCGAAAAAGGCTTCGAATGGTGTCGGTCTGTCATGAATCAATTTATTTGGCAGCCTGCCAAGCAACGGAAACGGCTATTTATTTTATGCTAAGTCGGTAGTTCTTAACGTCCTGTGGTCATAAACTCAAAACTGAGCTAGGAATGTAAAAATATGAGAAGTTAATTAATAATTTTTCTTTTTTTTAAGGTGAAAATATAAAGGGCAATGAGGATATTTCCTCTAAGATTTTCCTCACTGCGATAACTCTTCACCTGCCATCTTCAAATGTTCCTGTCATAATGTATGTGTTACCAGGTTTGTAAATTGTAGCAGTGTTTTAAGGAGGTGTTAACCGCCTGTTCGGTGAATACAAAGCTTATTTTTACTCTTACGACAAGTTTTGATGTGTTATGTTTTGTTAGCTTAATGGTCTTTAAAAAGGTACTCAATTGTAAGGTATTGGCTGTAATAATAAACTGCGGATTCAGGGAAAAACGTGACCGGGAAATAAGGGAGCGTTCAGACACGTAACGAGCCGTAAAAGCATACTGGGAAAATTGTCAAGATGGCTGTGTCGTCTGGTTTCCATAGCAACCATTTCTGTCTGTTTTACTAGATGTTTTCATGCACAGGCCACCCTAGCTCACTTTGATGGTCGTATCACGTTCAAAGCCGAAAAAAAGTTGTCCTGTTGATCTACCATAATCTTCATGATGGGGATTACCTATTTACTCCACTTATCAAGAGTTCTGTAATTATCAGGCCTGATTTTTGTGTTACGTTATTAATAGAGAGGTTGTTATAATCATGTTTTACGACAACGGGCAAACTTCAATTTGTTCCATGTGACCTGGTCGTTTACTGATCATTCTATCGAAACAAAAATAGGTCGTTCCATGTCAATTTCATCCAAAAGATTAATGTTACACAGTTTTTGTCTTTTCATTTCTAAATTTGAGAAATTGTCAATCTGATTCTGGAGTTTGACGTTTCAGTGCCTAGATTCTAAATCTATTTTTACACCAGTTTCTCAGACAAGAAAATATTGGTTTCGGTAATGTTCACAAAAGCTGCCTCGGGGCCAAATAGTCTGGAAAATACTTCAGGACTTTGAAACTAATAACATGCATGCAGTTCCTCTAATTGCGCCGGCGCTTAACTATCACGATTGTCAGTCTTTTGGTTTTTAATTACGGCCGTGGCATAGGCGCATTTGCACTGTGGCCTATGGTAATTTACTTTCTCAAAGTAGTAATAAATATAAGTCTGCCATGCTTAGTTTTACAGTGACATGTGGAATGCATGTTTATCAATGTTACTGTCAGACTGTCTGTGCTTATTGTTATTAAAGACTACTACTGAAAAGATTTATTAACGGCAAAATTAAATCGATAGACAAACCATGTTGAGAGCTCAAAAGGCGAAAGCCAGGCCAAATATAAACAAGCTAGAATGACGGAAAATTATTAAATTGGGAATTTCAAGGAAGATTGAACTGTTTAAGTTTTGTGTTTTTTCCATAACATTGAAACTTCAAAAGTCGCGGCGATTTTCGCTGATGCCACCTGAAGAGTGTTAATAAAGACTGCTTTTGCGGTCCAACCCGACAGTTTTTTTAAAATCGCGGTAATGATAATGGCACTCCAGGTGAAAAAGGTGTTGGTCTTGAAACTCGCCCCACCAAGTGACATTTGGGGAAAAATCCACCGCCAATTTTGCTATTCACCTTCTATTCTTTGCAGATTAAATTTGTCTCCTTTCTGGAAAGGTAGCCATCCAAATTTCTATGTGAAAGAGGGACGAGGAAGTGGGTAACGAAACTGAATATATATAGCTGAGAGAGTCAAAGGGAAAAAAAGAGAGCAAGAAGAAAAAAAAAGAATCAATCGGAAATAGATTCGAAAAAAAGCTTACGCGCGGGTGTAAAAAACAAACCAGCAAGAAAAAGCCTACATATTTATATCCGATTAGAAGGAAAAATATGCCCTCAGTGTTGGTCTTTTTAAACCATTTCCAAGTTAACTGGCTAAAAACCGGTTTTTTCGCAGCTCACCAAAGAGTTAAACTCCATGCGTTCAAATTTGTCTACATGGATTAATTTTGTTTATTAATAAGTCTTATGGTTTGCGAGGGAGACTCCTTGACTGGTCTAGGGGAAGCCGTAGTTTTCATAACAAGCGAGTTGCTGTGGACTGGGGATGACCGTTGCAGCGGAACCCAGTCCATTCACGTCTGGCGATCGTCAGGGTTACCTGTTGGCTTTATCAAATATACACCTAATAGTCCATCAGCTAGGGGGGTTGTATGGCTCACTTAAGGGGAACAAACAAAACATGTATAATCTAAATCTTTGAGTAAAAAGCATCACAAAAATGCATGATAGCAAGGATAGAATGGTAGCTTTCACTTTGTAAATCGAATTTTAAATTTGCCCCTTAAACCCTTATTTTGGTCGCCATCTTGGATTTATAAACAAACCTTTGATTTCCTCTTAATTTAAACATACGATTTTTTTAAAGAAGATTTGAACTACTAGGTATCAGAGATACTATTTTAGCATTGTTAAGGTTAGTCAAGATGTGATGACGTCATATATGACGTCACAGTGACCGCCATTTTGCTTTTAAAATTTGCCTATTCAATTGATATCTTAATCATCTAAATAAGAAAATTGCCATTAACCTTAATTAAACACAGCAAGTTCTTCTTTTTCACATTACAAACCTGTTTTGTGCTGCAATGGGCCAATTTGACTTTATCAGGAAAAGGCCAATTCGAAACAAATTGGTAACTTTCTTTAACCCTTTGATAACGGCCGGCGAGTAGCGAAAAAACCGCATTTTTTCACAAATTCCTCTTGTTTGGATTGGTTTTCGGCTAATTAGCATGGCTAAAAGTATGGCTAAAAATGATTTTGCATCAAAAAAGGCATATTTTCCGATTAATCAGACGTAATTAAACGGCTTTTTTGTTTTTCACGCATGCGCACAAGCCAAAATTTGGACTGTTTGCGAATCTATTTCGATCTCTCTCTATCGCTCTATTTTTTTTTCTTTGCCTTTCTTGTTTATTAGAAGTTTGCCTACTTTATCTTCTTTTTTTGTATGGAATTGTGGCTGGCCAACTTTTTAGGAGAGGGAAAATTTATTCTTCAAAGAGTAGCAGATAAACAGCGACATTGGCAGTGGATTTTTCCTCAAAATGTTACCTTTTTTGTGAGTGTAACGTTGTTAGGATTAGTCAGAATATCCAAAAGGAGATATCGCTTGATACCTTTAGTGTCGTTGTTGCTTACAAATTTATTAACTTAAACTGAATGGGTTTAGGAAGGAAAACATGCATGCATCGTTCCATATGGAGTGATAACGACCAAAGCAGTCGTCGAAGGTTTAAGGCCATCGAAATCACAATGCTAGAAGAACATGTTTAGAGCTTTGCAACTTCGTTTTCTAGGGAAAGAAAATCATACCTCTACCAAGAGGCAATAAGGCACAAATAAGAGCAGATAACTTGCTCGGGGGAGGTGAGGGGGGAGGGGTGGGTTGGGTGCACTAAAGGGAAGTCTTGGTAGAGCTGTGCCGCCGAGACCTTCAAACCTCGACGCTGTTTAAGATTCTGACATTGATTATTTTTGTTTTACATTAAGAATCAAATAGTTTTTCAAACTAACATCACGGAAATAGATATATCTGAAAAAAATTATTGGTATTGCAAATGTAAACTGCTTATCGCAAGCCTTCAGAGTCTTTTTAAGGCTTCCAACCCAAAAAGACACTGTTCAAGACGCTTTTAAGCGAATTTTCTATTATAATAGAATTTTACCATTAAAATAATAAAATGAACATTAAGAATTTTACTATTAAAATAGTAAAATTCCACACCCTGTTTAATACTCAAGACCTTGCGTTCAACAGCACATACCTGACCTGTATAAGCCAAATAAGGGAGTGCCCCTCCCCCCCTCCTCGAAACGTGCTCCAGAACTTGTTCTAGAACTGACACTGACACTGAACACTGACACTGAACTTGTTTTAAACTGACATCATTCGCATAACACCATTCTTCACTGCTGACATTCGCGTTTGGAAAATTTAACATAAACACAGATTCACATCTACAGCATTTTCTGCTCTAACATCATAAGCTGAAGAAACGTTCATACGCATGAGTTGCAACTACTCTACCGTAACGTGCCGACGAGGGGAGCAGAACCATGGTTCTTCTTCACATTGAGGCTTCATAGTTGCTCCCGTAAGTCGAAAAGATGACTCGCATGGCGGCAGATTCTCCATCTTGACCTACCAGCCTTAAGCTGGGGATGAATCTCGTAGCAGCGCACTATGCCACTTCTTTCCGTACAGTTCACATACGCGTGCCTCCGTATCTTAAATTTAAAGTTCTCATTGGGTACTGATCGCTCTTTCCCGCGATACTCGCCATAACTCGGACGTACCCTCCATTGGCTGGAGAAGCTGGACTGCTTTCCACTTCCCTTTACTAAAGACGGCAGAGATGTTATCACAGCCTGTGTTCGAGTTTACACCTATAAGGGCTCCTCATGAAGCAGTGGTTAACATTACCTGGGTCAAGCTGCATAGAATGTTCGCGCCTCTTCCCTTTTTCATGTAGCACCTTTTCAAAGTCAAGTTTTTGCTAAGAGCAAGCAGTAGGACAAAGACATCAGTGTCAGTGTCAGTGTATCAGAGTGCATCACACTGTCATTCCTACGGGCATGCCGAGCATACAGAACAATACGCGTATCAGCCTCCTCATCACGGAACTGTACCTCAGGAACTGCGTCTCTGGTCACCATGTGTCTGCCTCTAGTCGCCCGACTGGTCTTCAGTTGTCACACGGGAGTCAATGATCCAGTTGCCGAGTCTGCTTCTAAATGCTTCAGTTTTGCCGTGTCGGGCACAAGGAATTTGACGATTTCAGTCTACTTGTGTTCGTTGTTGCATCGCAGTAAATCCCTGTATTGTACACTGTCAGCGGTAGACATTATTTTCAGTCTTTTGACATTTTTGATCCTCGTTGATCAACCACTTCGTCTATGCACCTGCTGCGCCAAGTTAGTTACTCTAAGCGACCACATGGAACATAGCTCCAGAGGAGATCTACAACTTCTGTAGCCTGTCGTTTCATCGAAACTGCCGGTTTTGTTCTCGGCTTGCCGGAACTGTCCCAGAAGTGCCATCCAAGCACAAGAGGAAGTACTAGATCCTTGTTGCGAACCATACGCACAGCCTTCACCTTGGCTTTCTTCACTGGATCAAAGAAAGCGTGTGATTGGATGAGCAACGGCTCATTACAAAGTTTTGCGTTGGCTGCTTTCTCTTGCCGGTGGAGTGCAGTTAGTCATCACTTATCTCTGTGTAGACAAGCTTAGCAAGTTGCAAATCTCTCTCGTTGGTGAACTTAGTTCGGCCATTACATTGATTTTGAAGAGACGTGCGGGGAATTCACATTCAGCTGAAACCTCTAATACTGATTCCGGTCATGGAAGCTTGACTGGATAAGGTTGTCCACTCAAGAGGAGACTTTATTCAATACACTTGCAATGTAAACATATGATTTATTTACGTACTCTTTTCTGAAACAATTTTCTAAACCTTGCATTTTTTCTAGTTATTAAACAAATAGCGAACTGCCGGTCTTATTGAGTGACCAATAGCAGGCAATGTTGATTCAATGTTGATTTATAGGCATAGGACCTCAGGTAGTTATAATTTAAGCACTAGAATAAACGGAAGTCATGTTTTTAGTTCAAATATGTTTTAAATCTACGCTAAAACAACATTTGTTTAAGTTAAAAGAATATAAGCAACTTTTCAGCCTTCCCCACAATTCAAGATGGTGGCCAAAAGGAGATTATGAGGGGCAAATTTCAAAGTGAAAGCTACCGTTTTATCCTTGCTATCATGCATTTTTGTAATGCTTAATAGTTAAAGATTAATATGTGACATGTTTCGGCTGTTCCCCTCGAGTGAGCCATAAACCCAAATTTTCGGCTCTCAGCTGATGGACTATAATTGCAAAAACGTTGTCATGGAAAAAACGAAAAAGGGAAAAGCCAAATAGGAATTAATTAGGCTAATAAGCCTTATGAATTCATTTGCAGCATCCGCACATAGACTTCGTATTTGCCTGTTGGAATTTGTTATTGTTTTAAAACTGAAAAACAATAATAATAAAAAAAAACATTCCAGCGGAGAAGTGCAACGGCTGCAAATGAATCCACCCTGAGAATGTGGCTTGATTATCCTCATTAATTCCTATTTGGCTTTTTCCTTTTTTTCATTTTTTAGGACAACGTTACTACAATTAGGTGTATCTAGCCGGATGAATATTTTAAAACGTTACCGCCAAACTTTTTTACCCTCGCCAAGCAAACCTCGAGCTTTCTATTAAAATCAGTCAGGTATAGTGCGGCTAAGCTATGGAATGGCCTCCCCAATGAGGTCAGAGCAAAGCAAAGTTTAGCTGCCTTCAAGAAGGGGCTTAAAAAAGTGCAGATATAATTATTGTAAATAGCAATTAGATTATTGGAAATATAAATGTAATAATTGAATATCATTGTAAATAGAAAATTGTAGATAGAAACCTGTGAATAGTAATATGTAAATATGTCCGTGCAAAGTCAGCGGGGTAAATGTTTTTAATATCTCCTCGTTATTAATTTTTATTCAGTTTGAGTTATGTTATACACGATCACATCAGCTACGTACGCTGTAAACTTATCGTGAAAGATGTTGCTGTTGCCAAAAAGACCTCTTTCTTCTCCTTTCTTCTTCCTCGCTCTTAGTATTTTTCCCTTCCTTTTCCTTTGCTAGTGTGATTTTCGAGCTTATCGGGCGTAAAAACCTGCCTCTTGGCGCTTTTTCACTCAAGTGGCTGCAAATTTCGTTGGACTCGTTTTAAAAAATTGAATCGGGTTAGATATGTAAGACGTTCACCAAAGTTTACCAAAGGAAATAAAGGCTTCCCTAAACACTGACACCAGTGTAAGCATTAGTAGTTTCTCTGGGGAAGGTGATGTTTATCGCTTAAACTGATAAGTCTTCCCAGTCTAGACGTTGAAAAATGATAATTAGAGCTGCAATAATGTTATCATTTCAACGTTTCCAAGTGTAAGATGTTACGGTTATTCTGTTGCTATTTTTTTCATTATTATTGTAGTCATTTTCGCTTATTTACAACTGATAGAAGAGATCTGGTTCCTTGCTTTCCAAATTACTTCTGGTAATGTCCTTTTTATCTAAGAAGAATTAAACGCAAAAATCTGGGAGCAGTAACCGTGACTAGAATAAGGAAAAGAATGTTTTTGTATAGAACCAATATCAATATGAATCAATGTAAATGTCATCAGGAGCCGTTACATCAATGTAAATCAAAGTATGAAATAGCGATATGAATTTCAAGATTAATAATCATGACAATTTCAATCAGATTACGGCGGCATATTCAAGGTCTTATTCCTATGTGAGTACTGGAATTATTGTCCATCCGTTCAAAATTAATTTTCGTAACAATACAATTTGGGTTTCTTAGATTAGAAACCCACATGGATACAGCTGCTAGACCACTGCTTATAATCAGTATAGTATTCTATAAAGGACGGTCACGTGATAATTTTTTGGGGGTGGTGCGGAACAACCAAGCCACTGTAAACAGTATTCCCAATGAAAACTCAGGGGCGGATCCAGGATTTTTTTTAGGAGGGGGTGCACTGGTCTCTTGCTCTACTTCAACACCAATAAACCACATAGTTTTTTTTTCTGCAGAATACCAGTTGTATTAGAAAACCGCAGGTCATCTCAGGGGGGGTGCGCACCCCCTGCACCCTCCCCCTAGATCCGCCCCTGAAACTACTGCTTCTTCGTCTCTTTATAAGTTCATTTATGCTTCTGATATGTTGTTTTTTACTTTTGGCTGTTTCGATTAAATAATTTTCTGGGCTCGGGATAAATTAATATAAGCCCGGTAGGTGTTAGGAAGAGAACAAGACGATACAATCTAAAATGATATGAATATCTAAAATGACATATTCTCTTTATATTCTATTTGATTAAGGGGAAATTCTTAACTTGAAAAAGTTTTGCCCGAGTTTGTTAATAAGAATTTAAGTAGACCCTTAATTCTCTTAATAATTCTCGGATACGTTCATCGAGCACCGATTACCAAGTGTTGATTGTTGTTCTTTTGAGACTTTTATTCTTTTGAATTTTTAGTACTTCAACTAACACATTCAAATTCTACTCATTATGGCTGCGAATGACATCTGAATTACTTGTACCGCTATGACGAAAATTGAACTTCTTATTAAGCAAAAGCAGATGTCTGGATACTCAGATACAGATACATAAACTATTGAAGATTCTGTTGGATTACCTTCGATTGCAAAAAACCCTCATGTCTAAAATGAATAACTGGTAAGTCTGAACTAAGTTCGATTCTCAAGAGAAATGATCCACATCCATTAGGATTTTATGGGTGTCTTGCCAGTTAGAACGGCCTCCACATGGCTTTAAACTAGACAAATCACCCTAGAGGAAAAGTCCTCTATATGGTAGAGCAAGGTGAATCTAAGACCGGCCGAGGGGGTATGTTAAACCGTTTATCCTTAAACCGAATCCGGGTATCGATTACCGAGAAACGCTAGTATTGGAAGTAAAAAGAGTCATCAGAAGAGAAACAGGAAGTATTTGTTTTAAGTGCAGGCCTCAACTGGTTTCCCTTATACTTATAAGCTGGACAGTAATTTATCCAGTGGATAGCGCTATCCAACGTTTAAACAACCGTGGCCTGAACGATTTCATTTAAAGGCGTATTTGTATGAGAGTACTACATTCGTGGCTTAGTCAAATGTATCAGTATTGAAGTGTCAGGTCCCATACAACAGTTATAGCTTAATCAACGTATTAGACTGACTTTCAATGACTTAATGTTGAATCAATATAACATACAGAATTCACAACTATCACGGTATTAAAATACGACTCCTTACAATGACTGGGTCAGCACACGTCGGATTCATCTACATAGCATCTTTTAAATTCAGTTGTTTACTAGTATGGAATTTTTAACATTATATAATCTGAAGTGACTCCATACAACATTACTTTTGAACCTCTTAACACTGACCAAAATGCTCGAGTCCAGCTTTTCATGATTGAGAATTTCACAGCTATCAAGATCAAGTAATTGCTTTTTTCAACTGAAGATAAACATCGCAGCGGAGTTTTGTCTTTCCGTTGCATATTTAGCAAATCATATAATAACACTCGACCATAGAATGTAAAAGGAAATTTATGTAATAAATGCCAATTTTGGTTGGAAAAAAAAAGCGTTAAGCCAACTCGATTAGTCTCTGCTGGACTGAAACTTTTTCGGCCAATTTTTGTTCAGTTTGGTTCTAACCGGTGGCTATAATTATAAATAAAAGTAACCGAAGCAGGTTGACAAGAGCACCTGTCTCGTCCGGGAAAATCACCTTTGTTTTGCTTGATTGTAATGTTTTAAAAAATTAAACTAAAAGCTGAATCGATAGTAATTGTCCTACAGTTAACGCTCTCGTCTTCAATAATTAGAAATAAATCTTCACCGTCGACACTTATTTTTCACTGAACTCGAAGAATCGAAGTTTCACTGCCTAGTGAAAGATCAGATTGCCTTTGTTTGAATAAATATTTTCAAGTTCAGGGGAAACGATTTGCCCGTTCCGGATTTGTGGTGTGCGAAGCCGTTCTAGTCATTTTTAAATCGGAGCATGGTCAGTCTGATCATTATTAATTTTTGGCTAAATCTTTACTAGTTTTGAGGACAGCACCAAATCGTCAGATAAAGATACTGCACCAAGTCCGAAATTCAACAACCTTTTTAGCGAGGTCGAGAAGGAAAGTGATGGTGGAACAATCGAAAGGCTTAAAGAGTTCTGTGGTTATACTACAGCTCACGGACTGGGGCGACTTGTGGACAGCAAAAGCTATATTCGCAGATTGTTCTGGGTGATGGCGTGTCTGGGGGCCTTTACCATGTTTACCAGTCAAGTAATATCTTTGGCTGAACAATATATGAGCAAGCCAGTGGAAACCTATATCACCATGAAATACGTCAGGGTAAGGACTTGGTTTGACATTTTAAAAAGCTATGGGCGAATATTCCTTAGCAGGCATTTGTGAGGGAGAGGATGGAGAATAGACCCTTCCACAATTTTCTTCAGCTTTTAATATGGAGAAGTGAGAGAAAATTTGTCAACGTCGCTAAAAGGAGCGCCTTTTATTTTAGTAAACTGCCAAGTTTAAAAGTCTCCTTAAAGTCGCGAAATTTTACAGACATTTGTATGGGGTGGGGGGGACAAATGTTTGTCACAAATTTTCTTGCAGAGCTATATCTTCGCTCGCTTAGGGCGTATCACTTTCAAACGTGGCAAGTTTACTAATTTTAGGGCGCTCTTTGCCGTGGTGCCGAAGGATTTTTCTATAAACTGGTCCACGTCAAAAGTTGAAAAAATTCGTGGAAGGTGAGTCTGTCCCACTTTGTCTTCCGCTTTGGCAAAAGCCTGCCACACAAACAAGTTAGCTCTAAAGCACCGTATTTGCTCGAAACCTGGTAAAACATCCTCGTTTCGTGGGCGTCGCGATCGTGTGTGCCTCATTTGTTAGGTTTGGTTTTGCCCCGAGCAGTCGGCGTAAACATGTTAAGGCCAACCCCAATGTATTGATATTTCAAAGGTGTATTGGCATGGATAAGTTCCTCTTAAGGGAAATAAAATAAATAGATTCACTAAAATGTAGCTTTTGTATTTGTGTCAGAATATTAATTTTCCAGTGGTGACAGTTTGCAATCAAAACGCCATTCGCCGAAGCATACTATATTCTAACAACACCGAAATCCTACAAGAGCAGCTGAAAAATTTACTTAATGGATCGAAAGGTTAGCTCAAGGAAGTGTTAATTATCAGAATATTACCATCTGTATTATATATATTTTTACTAATTACATCGAAATTAAGCTCTGTTGTTCTTGTGAATAACTTATTATTGTAGAGCTAAGTAAGGGAGAGACCTCAGCCTAAAGTAATTTTGTAGCTTCCCCATGTAATTGTGGAACGGCTTAATGTTTATTGACCAGAATCGTTTTAGCCTCTTTAAACTCCTAGCCACAAATTCAAGCTGAATTTATTTGCTAAAAGTAGCCTTGTCAGCAAATATGGATTTTAGTCTTACTTCTTTAAAATTTTCTCAACCAATATTGTACAGTATAAGGCTCACTGTTTGTACCGTTTGTCGCAGTCAAAATGCAATATTTTTCAGGAGAAAAGCTTACTGATTTATCATCGTCGAAGTCAGAAAAGAAAGTGAGAAGAGACATCCCTCGAAACCTCAGCAAAATTGGCGAAGAAATATCAGAAAGTATCATTAGCCCATCGAGCACGCATGCGCCTTTGATGGGATCAATCTCCACAACATCTTCACCCAAAATAAACGAAACAAATTTAGATGAGACAAGAAAGAAGAATAAAAAGAAAACGAAGACAAAAAAAACGAAGGGAAATAAAACAGACGAAGATACTAAGGCGAATGGAGAAGGTACGTGAAATTCGCTTAGGGCATTTATTGGAGAGGATTACGGTGTATAATCATCAAAGGTATAGAAAAAGGGAGTCAGAATACATGGCTTAAGCGAGCACCATTTGATTCCCATGCTGGTTAATAATTAGCCAACGTGACATAAGCAGTTGAGTTAATGAATCCGGAAATAAGTGGTGTTCTAAATATTGCTCGCTTTAAAATGTTCATATCCTAAAAAATTAACTTTATGCCATCTTACTCTGTAGGAGCTCCGCTTTTAGGCTTCGCTATGTGATAAATTTATGTTGTATCGACGTTAAACAAAGGTCGCCGTTAGGTCGCGGAGTAATGTATATAATTGATTGCTTTACTAACTCTGTCTTAGGACTGCTAAAGACAAATACATGCAGATCGAAATACAGATTTAAAGATAGAAAATCCTAAGACAGTTTAATGTAACCAATCAGAAACACGATCGTAGCAGCCGTGGTCCTTTTGTTTTAGATCTTTGCTCCCGACGGGCACAGTCTGATAATCGCTCATTGCGTGGGAGTCGAGTCAGAAGTGTCTTACGATTTTCTTCCTTTGAAAATTGTCTTATATCGTTTACAGAGATGTCTGATTTTGTGGCGAAGCAAGAACGTGTTCAAGTAGCCCTAGCTACCTGGTCTGAAGACAAACTAACTAAAATGGGACATCAGTTTAAGGACATGTTCCGAGAGTGCACTTACAGAGGAAAATCATGCATGTAAGTTTTGATCCTCCGTCTGTTTCGTAGTGCAAGAAGTGTTCATACCTTTACACTGCCGTACACTGCTGAAGCCACGAAGTTTTCAGAAACCTCAATAGTTTTACTAGCTTTTGTTTTTAAGGCTACGTAAGGACATTGTCTGTAAATTGATCTGTTGTATCTTTGGCTAATAAAACAACTCCGGCCTTTTAGAGTTGAAAGTTCAAACAGTCTGAACAGTTTGTTACTGTTTTGTTATAACCAAAAGTTAATGTTTCTTAGTGGTGTTGAAGGAAAGATGTTTGTATCATTTTTGTCTGTTCATAGCTATAGATACTAGTTGTAAATTTGAGAATATTAAAAGTGAATGAGTGAGGACATGATAATCTACTTGTGGTGATCAGCTTATTGGACCGGGCCTCCCAGGTTTAGCCAATTGAACCGACCTTTGTTTTTTTTAAACTGTATATTATAAGCTTCATGTTTCTTTCTTAGGAAAAGTCGGTTTTGGGACTCGTTTTGGCATTATAAATATGGAAACTGTTTCACTTTTAACAAGTATAGCGATCTTAAGGCTGCTGACCCAGGGCCTGCTTACGGTAAGATCCTTACATCTCCATTACTAACTTGTGTTTAGATAAATAGTTCTCGACTAATAGATAGCAATAAAAACATACAGCATCTGTTATTACACCGAAATAACAAATTAAAGTACAAATAGTGCGCAGGGGTAAAGAGGTTCATTTTAGAACTGATACATCGAGCTTCCCTGTCAGCCCGCCAAACATATAAACCACAGCACTTGTTGCATTCTTGGATGCATCTACTTCTATAATGTTTGTATTGGTTACGACTCTATCAGTTTTCAGACGCGCTGTCCCTCGCGCTCTTCCGTCGCTCGCCCTGATGGTATACATTAAATACAAACAAACTAGGTCTTAATGCAAAACAAAAAAAAATAAAAAAATAAAACACTAAAACTAACAAAAACAAAATAACCACAGCAATAACAAGCATAAAATGTATCAATAGACCGAATATTAAAATGGATATCTTTTGCAAGTTTTCTGGCAGATTTACCTGTATTGAGTTCAAAGACAGTCATTCATGCGTAATATTTTTGTGCAGCTTTTTAACCTTTTTTTTTCCTCTAGGTTTGGTGCTGGAAATGAACGTCGAGCAAAACGAATATCTTGGAGATTTGACTCAGGATGCTGGCATTCGAGTTCAGATCGAGGACAAGGGAAAAGTCCCATTCCCTTACGAGAAAGGGTTTAGCGTGGGGCCTGGGTCTGCAACCTCGGTAGGAATAAGAAAGGTCAGCCATGATAAAGAAACCACCCTTTTAGTTTATAACATGTATATTTGAAATAACTGTATTGTATTTTGCTACGATGAAATTATGATTGTTCCTTCTTCTTTGTTACTTTTAGGTGAAAATTATGCGCGTCAAAACTTCTAAGAAAGGGAGTTGCATTGGAGAAATAGACCCATTGAGCGAAGGCAATCTTCTTCAGCTTAAACACAATGCATCCTACTCCACAACCGTAAGTAACTGAAGTATGCAGGTACGAAAATCGGCCCCTGATTGAAGGACAAACTGTTAACGATAACGATTTTAGTTCTGCGGTTGGTCTTTTCCATATTTACGCAAGGGGTTTGGTACATGCAAGTGTGGGCATTAAAAATGAAGAAATTGCATTAAAAATCCTAGGCAAGGCAAGAAATCTTGCTTCGTGGGCTAAAATGACAACAAATCTCAAATTAAATGCAGCGACGTCGCCCCTGACTTGTTCTAGACAACAGAGCTTGGGCCACAGTAGCTTGTGAGAGGTTATAGAAGGCCTTCACTACAATAGCTGCCACGTGAGTTGCATTTAGCAACACAGGTTGTTACAACCGATATAAAAGAGTACAGCTGCGCCCAGTCAAACGTTTTGTTTATGCTTCATTGACTGGAAATGTCCCACGTCTGGGTATGTATACAACTGAGCCATGGACGTCAAATAACTGTCCTCTTTATATACTACGGTTATGTACAGGCGGAGAGTAAAATTTTGATGAAGAGTTTTGAGAAAAATCTCCATGCCTAAAATTATTTCTTTTGCGAGATGCCACTTTTGGCAAACTCGTTGTTTTCATTAGCTTCCCCCCTTCAGTTGATGAACGTAAAAACTAGGGATAACTTGATCAGTGTCGTTAAAAACACACTTTTGGCCGGATAAACGAACTAGTATAGTTCACTCTTTCAGTATGAGATAAGCCTGTAATGCAATAGAAATGCGCTTTATTACCATTTAATAAAAAATTTACGAATTTTTGTGTATATATCCTTGGTTAGGCTTGTAGAGAAAGCTGTCTTTCTGATAAGGAAAACGAAAAGTGTGGCTGCCGAGAATACCGATTTCCTAGAGATGACAGTAAGAACGAGCGCGTTTGTGACGTTCTCAATGCGACCGTTGGTAGGTGAAACATAAAGTTATTTAATCGATTTGCCAGCCTCAGTTTAGCCAACTTTTTTTTAACGTTTAACAGTCTCTTAATATTCTTACAAGTTTGCAAGTGGAAAATACTTTGCTCGGGCATTACAATTAATCCAAATACAAATTTGAATTTGGATTTATTGGCGAGGGAGGAGCTGAGTATACTATTGTATTCGGAACCTGTTGTTGAAGATGTATCGAGACAATACAGCGCACACCTTATGCTAATATGTTACTTTGCAGCAAAATGCTTGAATAAAGTCCTAAAAAGATACAAAAAGTCAAACTTGGGCTGCAGTCGAAAGTGCACCTCACCTTGCAAGTAAGTCTAACTTTTCAATTTTGCTCAACCGGAAACCAAAAAGGAGCTTACTTGTAGCGAGTATTAGAGCAATTATTGGGTAAGAGTAATTGCAGATTCACGACAGGGGCGTAGCCAGGGTTTTTCAAAGGGGGGGGGGGGGGGGGGGGGTCACAGAGGCTACTCACCAGATCACCATCCAGGGATCGCCGACTATATATGGTTTATACCGCTGCTGTCCCTCTTGTATCAGCGGGCTCAGTCGTATTATCGCGGCATGATGACGAAAATACTTTACAAAAACACAAATTTTAAAAAAGTGGGCTTTTCAACAATGGCTTTTACGGCCAAGATATTGTCATGGCGTTTTCGCGACCTGAATATTGTAGGTTGTTTGCTCAAAAGAAGGCCTACGGGGGGGGGGGGGGTCACGGACACACCAGGACCCCCCCCCCTAGCTACGCCCATGCACCAGCCAGAGGGTGTAAAATCTGCCGAAGCCGATCGAAGGACTAGATAAAGGGATTTTTTTGCCCCGTTCTTCGATTAAATTTTTGCAGCCTTATTATTTATATTAATTTTCTTGCAGTGAGAATGTTTATAAACTAACCATATCAACATCGAAATTCCCTTCTTTGGCTTACCAGGTAACAAAGTTTAATTTTATTTACGTTAGTCTTGAGGTCTGGGGCCGATCTGAAGCCAACCGCTGGTACTATATTGTGTTAATTGATTGCAACTGTAAGTGTTGTATTTTGGAGAACATTTACCCGATATCTTTTCCACGCTTAATCATCTTAAGTCTGGATATGCTGTAAACCAGACTATAGAGACGAAAGTTTTCTTGCACATTTTGCGTCAAACTTTCTAATTC
Organism: Porites lutea; assembly: GCF_958299795.1. Lineage (NCBI taxonomy): Eukaryota > Metazoa > Cnidaria > Anthozoa > Scleractinia > Poritidae > Porites > Porites lutea. The sequence continues at coordinate 9,706,476 of NC_133205.1, forward strand.
AGATTTTAATTGTGATATATCATGGTAATTTGAACACTTCATCCAATGTCTCTGTTTACACTAATGGTCGTAATCGGAGTCGTAAGAGCGACGGAATCGGAGTCAGAAGAATCAGAACGTTTCCATTTCCTTCCGACTCCACTTTAATACGACTCCGTCGCTTACGTTCTGCCGATGATCTAGTGAAAACTAGATTGTCGGAATTGGAAGCAGAAGTGGAAGGATAAACCAATCACAAGCACGTTTCAACGCTTTGTGATTAGTTTAGTTCTTCCGCTTCTGCTTCTGACTCGGACTACCCATGCATTTTTCACTTGATCGTAGACGAGGGAGTCGTAAGCGGAATCAGCAGAAGCAGAACGCTGATTTCACTAGATCGTAACTTAAAGTTCTACGCTTTTGATTGCGACTCCGACTCCAACGCCTTCGCTAGTGGAAACCAGCCTTTAGAAACAGCTGACTGAAGATCACGTTCAGCAAGTTGTCGCCCAATGTAAGTCTATCCGGCAAATTTTTGCTTGTGGAATACGTTATCTTGGGAATTCATTTCAAGGAATCCGGAATCCCGCTAACGATTTGAATCTGGAATCCAGTTTCTGGAATCCGGAATCCAGGGGCCTCGTTTTTCAAAGGTCCCGGCAACTTTTCGAGCTTGGGAACTGTGTTATTGTTTAACAGGTTTTGGACCCGAATACTTACCGGACCTTTCGAGAAACGGACCCCAGGGGAGAGGGTGGAATACAGAATCCAATTACATGGGGATGAAGTTAAGTCAAAAAAATTTTAGTATCACGGAATGGAAGTTGCATGAAAACACTTGTAACAAAGTCAGTGTAAGTTCGGGTAAAACGCTGAATTAAGTAGACGTTAAGTTTATTAATCACAGAAATATTGGTTAGCGGCATATACACTTTTTGTTACAAACTAAGTATTTCGATGCACCTTCCCTGATACTTGCAATATTTCTAGTTAACTTGATGAACATGAAATTCAGTCAGATGAGGCTGTAAGATGTATCCTGTAGGGACTAGCACCAAGTGTCCGTCCCATTGAGCTTTTCGCTCTGGGTCATTCAGATAATTGAATGAAGAAGAATGTGGCAAGGAACAACTTTAGGGAGTCTATCCCAAAGCTTTTGTCAAGCAAGTCACCATTGGGGGCTCCCCTTAAGAAAGTTGTCGACTTCCTACAATATCGGTTTCTGAATCCTTCCTTGTGTGTAAAATCTAGATATCTGAGAAACAGGTCCAGCCTTGTTCCCAAGGTTTTTCCCTCAAAATGGGAGCCATCAGAAAAAGCCCTCACTTTAAACGAAACGCACAAGGAACGACGTTGAAATAGGTCAACCTTGATAAGAATGAAGCCTTTCTTACTGAGGGCGAGTTTACAAATGTCTATGAATGGAGCTCTGGGTTAGTTTTTTCTAAAGTCTCTAGTACGGGTGTTCATAACCGCTTAGTAGAGTTCTCCGTTACAGAGAGATTTGGCTCGATTGCTTACTTCAGTTTCTTTTTTGATGGTGTACAGAGAATTCTCCTTGCTAACAAGAAAAAACAGGAGAAAAGAAACATACCCTCTAACCTGTTAAGGTATGCATAACACGCATGGAAAGTGTTCTTTTAAATTGCACCCTTAAGAGGGAAATTCCTAACTACAGCACTGTGGCTATGTGAAAAGTCATTCTTCGTATAATCTCCTGCGTCCCTGATCGAGAAGAAAAAATCTCTTTGAAGACCGTGTATTGTGCACCTGTTATGTGTAGTTTTAGCAACTCACTTATTGCGGAGCTCCACGCGCCCACGAACCCCCATAGATAATTAAGGAACGTTGGTTAACTATCCATTCAAGAAATTTGGGTAGTCACGTGACCGTACGTCCGACCTTCCGTCCGTCCTTCTGTCCGTACCACTGGGAAACCGATGCGAAATGTTAGTGTGGGAGTCTGCAACCTGATGTTGTACATCCACATTGTAATCATTTGACAGCTGTCAAATTAGGGCAGACGCTGACTAGAATCAGATGACCGTACCGCAGGATCAGGTGTCGACCCAGCGAGGTTACGTGTTTTTTTTAAGTTCCCCTCTGACAAGTTCCTAGTTTTTACCAGATCGCAGGCTCAACTTCAGGTGGATTTCTTTGCACTTTGCAGTGGTTACAAGTTTATTGTAAACTGATAAACGGTAGGGTCGTTGTGTAAGACGTTTCGTAATCAAGAATTTTTGGATCAGCTATTGAAAAGCCACGCCCTTAAATGCTATTGGCTCAAGACTTAAGTTACTACTCTCACACTTTTTTTTCAGCTCGTATTTACTTCAGCTTAATGTTTTTTTTGAAGAACTGAATTATGAAGTGATCGAAGAACGTATTGGATATGGGGTAAGCTACCTGGAGGTCGTAAAGTGGCATTAAAGGGGTCATGTCACGAGAATATTGTTGTTTTAGGTCAAATCGAAGGGTGCTTAAGTCATTACATAGAACCTAAACCCAAACAGAAAAATTCTCTTGATGAGTTATGAAGAATATATCAAACAAATTTCATCAGGGAGCATTAAAATATCATTTTTTGGTGATTTTTGCAGACAAGAGAGAATGATGGGAATTGACCTGAAAAATTAAAGTTTCAATCCAAGTTCATCCTTGCCATCCGTGGCAATAGGCGACAGAAAACTGTTTCACTTCCTAAATATAAGCTTATAAATAACAAAAGACAAGTTAAGCTTTTAAAGAGGTTGTAGCAAACCTGGTCATTTGAAACTGAGCATGTTGGACTTTCTTCCAGCTCTGTACGTTATCTGAACAGTAATAAGGCAACGTCCGTAAAGCTTGGTTAACCCTTTAAACCCTAAGAGTGATATGGCAGCGTCAAATTTCAGGGTGGTCATGAGAATTACGGACATGATCACACAAGATGAATCTTCTCCCCTCAACTTCTATAGTAAAAGAATAGTGGAAACAAATGAGAATTTGTATTTGATATTAGGGTTGAAAGGGTTAACTCTTTCTGACTCAATTCAGTAACTGACTGCAGTTTGCCTTTGATGGTGAGCCCTTGCTGTGAGCTGTAGGGCTATTCAGTAAAAATAGAAAGCGAGCTTACGCTTTATGGCAAATTCAGATATCTCGCTTGGATCGTTGAAACCCCATTTATTATAAAACAGGTTACCTGGCCTAACTAAGGATGCCTGATAGCGTCTATTTTTTACTGTTTTAGCTGGTGAATTTTATAGCAGACATTGGAGGCAACGTGGGTATCTGGATTGGCGTTTCTGCTCTGACGATCGCAGAAATTCTGGAATTGCTGTGCATTATAATTCATCACGTGATCAAGACTTGCACTCATCGAACCAGCAAGATCCTGGCTATCACGTAAAAAGGGAACTATTCCAGCCTCGAACAGTATTTTAGATAACACATGCTTCGAAACTCTCGCACTATGTGTAAAAACAGTGTATAATTTATGTAACGCGTTGAAGTTCTAAGTCACACTGAAATTATGCTTTATAGGAGGATCTCATTGGGGTGGCAGCTTTGACGGTTGATGGTTTTTTTTTCCAGTTTTGATTCTTGATGGTTAAATTTTAGAGCTTTCGATGTTTGACGGTTATTTAGTGGAAATTTAGTCCAAGAGTTTAAGTCAATATTAACTTCTGTATAAATTATAAATTGATATTAACTGTTGTGTTTTAGAAATCTTTGGAGGTTGTCTTGTTCTTTCACATGTATAACATTTCGAAATATTTTCAGATATAAGCAAGTTGTAAGGTCTTGTTTTGTCTAGAGTAAGTGTTGAGAAAATGTCAACTGGTTTTTCCGCTTTATAGATTCTTCAGGAGACAGAAGTCCGTGAAATGATCAGTCTGCTGAAATAGTGAGATTTTATATACCTTGAAACTCTTTGGCGGTTTATACCACTACATGAGAAATTTCTGCAATTTGATTGGCTTAGAGCAGTGGTATTTCAGATAAATTTGAAATACCTACATGCGAAAATTACAAAACCTTTGCAGGTAGTAGTATAAACAAATAATAGCATGATTTGTACGTGATATTTGGCATAAATACCACTCGTGTTATTTCAAAATTGTCACAAATTTCACTCGCCTAACGGCTCGTGAAATTACGTATAACAATTTCGAAATACCACTTGCGGTATTTATGCCAAATATCACTACTAATCATGCTATTACCTATACTAATATTAATTTGCATTCTCAATGGTTGACGGAAGAATTTTAAGCCAGTTGACGGCTGACTGCTCCATTGAGAACCGCCTATAATGCAATATAGTAATCCAACTTTGCTACAGTACGAGTTCATACATGAGATTACACACTGGCAGATACACTAAAGGGGCATACTTTTTTTTGCTTCTAGAATCATTTTTTTAAAACCTTATGAGCTCGAGAGGGGAAGCAGGGTTGATTTAACCCAAAGGGGAATCGCCCCAGGTTATATCCTCGTTTTAGGCGTCTCGGGTCTGTCTTAGACGTTTAAATTTACACGGCTGAGAAAATGACAGCTGAAATGAGCGAGAAAAATAGGTTTTTTCTCATTAGCATTAGATTAAGCACATGTTGCGATCGAAGTTTGTAACAGGTCTTATTGTGTCTGATTTTAAATCCTACACTATAACCTCTGCTTGCACATTATGTAAATACAACTTTCACTGTGAGTCATGAGTAATTTGCACATCATGATTTGTTGAATGTAACAATTTGTCTACGGTTGAATAAAACATAACATAACATAAGACTTTATTTATACTCGAATTTTAGAGTAGCTAACAAGCTAATATCTTTGAGCTGACACTACATAAAAGATGCCAATTTAAGCGGCAAAATGATTACACATTTAGACTAACTTTGTTAATAATAATAATAATAATAATAATAATAATAATAATAATAATAATAATAATAATAATAATAAAGGTCTTTATTAATAATTTATTGCGCAAACAGACGTACAGCAATTTACGTGGCAATAAAATGAATAAAGGAAAGCGAAACAATACATAAGGAAAACGACTAAATAAATATTAGATACTAGTAGAGAGACATCTATGAATAAAAACTGATTTAAAACGACTTGTCCAGACATTAGGTAGAATATAATTATGCGACCTAGTTCTCATCTGCCGTGTTCTCTGTGGAGGTAAAAGATCGCTCAACGCAGTGTTTGTGGAAGAGATCCCTCGCCATAACTTCATATCTCTATTACGTCGAATGCCCAAGATACTGTGCTTCTTTAAGAAATAACCTAACTTATAACACCTAGCAAAGAGCTTAACAATTCTACTTAAATATTTACTATAAAAAGCGCACCCCCAGACCTCAATAGCATATGTGAAGACTGAAAGGATCAAACTTTGAAAAAGTAAGTCCAAATTCCCAATAGAGTAGCCATAATATTTACATATTCTTATAATATACAACTTACTGTTAGCCATACTAAGTAAATAGTCAATATGAGTGTCCCAATTTACTAGCACTTGCTCAAAGGTTAAACGCCCAACAGTTTCAGTTTCTCTTTCCTCCCTATGATCCCGAGTGGTTCAGGAGGCTTCCTGGTAGTCATCCCTCGTAAACGCAGTTCCCATGTTTTTGTCAAATTGACTTTCATGCACTTGTTCTCGGATCATTCAATAAAGGATAAGACTTCCGTCTCAGACTCATCTAAGCCTACATTTGCCTCAATCGGCAAGCTAACAGTTATGTCATCTGCAAATCTAACTAGAAGATTCTTATTAGTATTAACAGCTTTGATATCGTTGATAAAAATAGAAAAGAAGACCGGCCCCAGGACTGTACCTTGAGGAACACTCCTATTTATAGAAACATATTTAGTACGGTAACCATCGACAACAACTTTCTGCTTTCTCTGATCTAAAAAGCTAATAAACCAATTAATAATATATAATAATATGTTCACCCAGTGTCGGTTATAAAAAAGAAGAAGAAGAAGAAAAAGAAAAAAGAAAAACTGACAAGGTCGCTCCAGAAAGCACTTTGACCAAGTTCCTACTTTCCTATAATTTTTTTCTTAACTGATTGAATAATGAAAATTTATGGTACTCATCCTTTGTTATCTATCTTTTAACGGAGCACGAGCAAGAAGGAATTCTAGATGAAAGAGGCTGGAGAAAATGCCCACAACACCAAACTTTCCTGTCAGAGTGACGTCACGCACAGCCTTTAAAATGATGCAACGCGCTGTTAAATTTGTTCGTAAACAGGAAAAGTTTTATATCTTCTAGTCGTTGCATGTCATTAAAACAATTTGTTTGATTGTTTATTTTTAGTCAAATGACATTTTAATTGAAAAACAGGGGCAACTACTAGTACTCTTTTAACCCTTGTTATATCACCGATCATATTCTCCACACTGCTTCCTATACGTTATCGATGGTAGATTTGAGAGAATTTGTTTCAAAAATCAAGGTTTTTTTCACTTGTTTTACATTGTCTAATAATTAATACATCTTTATTCCGTGAGCAACTCTTTCTTTACTAAAATGGAGCCTTTTTATTGTCTCCATAGTCTCCGTTTATTAACGTTTCCTATTAACAGCAAATGAGCCCAACAAAAATTCCGAAATACTAACAAGTCTAAAAATGTCAGTGTCTATTCAAATGGCACTGATGATCAGTACACTGAACAAGATGGCTCTTAGTGTTGAGATGAACAACTAACCTGTGTCCATGTAAATGCACTTAAATGTGGAACGGCGTATTCAATACTGCCGTGCTAAAGGTATTAAATTTTGTTTCTGTTTGTGATAACAGTAAATGCCATCATCTGAATAATACAGTACCTCTAATTTGTTCTTCTTTGTATGCTCAGTATTTTGCACCTTGGTTACTTATATTCTAGAGTAGTTTGGAAATAAACGTTGTTAAAATCGTTGTAAATTGTCTTCTTTCTGTGGCTTCACCTCCCTAATGTGAGATTTCTTCTTCTTAAGCGTCTTCACGATTGTAGCAGTAATGGTTGCAGTGAGCTCCAATACCTCCACCACCGTTAACACAGAGATGCCGATCCACATTCCCATTAAACCACCGATGTCAGACCAAAAGCTATTCACCTGTTAAAAAAGAAAAGTATTATGGTATTGGAGGGCATTGAATAAATGGATGTTGGGTGCCCAGTGGCTAAAGGGGCCGTCGACATTTATGCCTATTTTTCGAAAAGGCATTGAAGTGTCTTGCATGCAAGGCCTACTTGCTTACCCCAGACATTCTGCCGTGGTGTTTTCTGGCTGGTACTCTTCTGGGAGAATTACGATGGTTCGATTTTGCCCTTAGCTTTTCCGCCTAGCGGACGATTTAGTGCAAGATTATTTTTCTCAAACCCCAGGCCAGTTGCTCAAACGTTGGATAGCGCTATCCACACATCGCGGACGGATAACTTTGTCGTTACTAATAACTAATATAGACTCGATCAACCTGGAGCCCATAAAGTGGGCGAGTAACTTCTATGTAGTTGTGTCACGGTGTTTTCAAGGAAAAGTTAATTTTTAGAACGATTTTGGCGCGAGGCGGAGTTTGAATGTTTTAACTGCTCCGATAGCCGCCGGTAGCCTAGTAAACATTTTACCCGGCCCTTCCTATGTGTAAACAGACCCTTTATTCGCTTTACTAAGCCCAATGTTATTGGTGAGGGCAAGGTTCTTCAAAGCTGGGTTAAGATAACCCAGGGTTAGTGCGAAATTAGAATTCGAAAATGTGAGCTTAAAAGTAAATTCAGTTCAATTATTTTTGCCTACAATTTCATGAGAAGATGCTCTAAACAAAGAATAGAGGAAAATGCTTTTGAACAATTTTAACAACAGGTAAAAAAAAAAAAAAAAAAAAACCAGCTTAAAACTCAATTTATCCTGGATTTTCCCTAATCGACCTTCGAACAACTGAGCCCTACCTGGTTCCTTTTTTTTTGATACTGATAATAGCTGCCCTCTGCTCAGGCGGTTTGGAACGAGAGGCAGTATTTACATTGTTACAATTGTACCGAGCCTACCAAGATACTTCATAAATTATCTAACTATTTCTAGACTTTTAACATTATGTTTTGGTATAATCATTATTATCGTATGGAAAGAGCCATTAAGATTTGAGCCGCCGACACGCCTTACCGAGTAAGCTGCCTCTTCCTCGATCAGTTCATAGTTTAATTCTCCATAGTAAATCTTCAACTTGAGAAAATAATCTCTATGGGACAAAGAACAAATAAATCAATTACCGAGTTTCACACTTACACACAGAGCGCACTTTGGTAGGACACTGGTGTTGTAAACATGGCGGAGTATTAAAGAATTGACGTTTGTACATTTATGTGAAAAGCTTTTGTTTGTTTTGTAACTTTTCATCGCTGAACAACCATTGAAATTTAGTTTAATTGCTATGAAAACAGCTGTCATCATCATCATCAGTATCATTATCATCATCATTATCTTCATTATCATCACTATCAATTATCAATATCAATATTAATATATAATATTAATACATAATATCATTATGCTTAATACCTCTTATTAGCCGAGTTTTCGGTCCATACTGTAAATTACCGACCGAGTTTTTTCCATCGATTTATGGACTAAGGGCGAACTCATCCATAGTGATTTTCTTAAGGGTTTCAGAGGAAATCATGATCTCATCCACAGGTATTTCTCATGGGGCTTCAATTTTTTTTAACTCATCCGTCGGTATTTCTAAGGGGGCTAGGATTAACCTTACTTCTGAAAGACCAGAAAAAAGGAACATCATCCATGGTAGGGGTTGGTGTATATTAGATGGAAGGGCCCCAGATGCGCTCGGTAAGCTTATGTTTGTTATCTTATTTGTCGCTCGTTTGCTCTTGGGCAAAACATCTCGCATCTCTGCCCGTCGATTTACATCTTCTTAACTGTGTACTGCGATGAAATTTTCAAACACTGACTAGAGTGCTCTTCTTCGATAAGATTACAATTCAGTTTCTTCATCGCCCTCGCTCACATATAAACACAGGTTAAAATGTTGAAGTTCTCATGGTTGACAGACGTCTTACAAATTTCTTTAAACCTTTTTTCGAGATAGAGCAGCGATAAGCATTTGCTTATGAGATTTGGTCCGTATAGCAAGTTACATACTTAACCATAAAATAATAATGATAATAATAATAATTGTTGTTGTTGTTGTTACGTGATGATAATAATGATTCTGATTATGACTGCTGGTGATGATGATGATTATTTAATAATTATTGAATAAGGCTGAGTATGATGCAAAGAATTATGTAGATCAGAGGATACAGCCTCCAAGATCAGCCTCCCTGTACTATTTCTGTCTTTTATCGGATATTTCCAAAATCTTCCAAATTTTGTCATCGCTAGTTGGCTTTGAAGAATTAGCAAGGTGATTCAGCCAACCAGAAACGGAGAAAACTTTTGAATGAATATTAACTAGTACTATCTTACCCAACGTCTCCCCTGTTCTCAGTTATATTAGGAACGTGCCGTTCTAATTCACCAAGGAGAGAAGTCTGAAAATTAAAGTAAAAAAAAAAGAAAGACTTCAGGGTTATTGAATCCATTTTAAGATTATCGCAGGAACATTCGGAATAACAAGAGTCACACTGGAAAAAATTAACATGGCATTATATCAATTTAGACCTGATTCCCTCTTTTTTTGTGAATCTCCTGGTCCCATTGCAATTGACCACTTCAGAAAACACCATAACATATCATAATGCTCTTTCTTTGTCACTCCAAAATTTTGCATAAGTATTGTTTTCAGTTTCTCTTGGGGCCATTTTAACTCCCAAGAGAAACTGAAGACAATGCTTATGCAAAATTCGGGGTGACAAAGAGCATTATGGTATGTTATGGTATTTTCTGGAGTGGTCAATATCAGTGTTGATAAGATCTTGGTAGTGATGACGTCAGTAGAAACAGACACCGCTTCTCTTGAATTTTTCAGAAAATTCTTGAGATTTACTCCTCACACTTTTGTACTCACTGTAATGTGCCCTCTCCCTCCCCAATGTTGAGCCACGTGTATTATGCAGCACTGAGACCACTGTAATACTCAAATCAACATTGGGAAAGAGGAAACGCACAGAAGTGTTTCAAAATTGATTGACTGATTATTGATTGACGAGGATTGTAGGTTAGTGGTATGTTTCTATATTAACTTTCTGACTACAAAGGACGCATTTACAATGACACTTTAGAGTTAATTAGTCAAGGAAAGAGATTTAATCTATACCAGGTATTGTCTTGAAGGCCACCTTGCCATCGAAACTGATGACTTGAACTCGTCTTCCCTTCATTGAGGAGAAATGGAGAACATCATGAAAAGCAACAATAATTATAACAGGATTCCGGAATCCAAGAAAATTTTGCGTGTGGAATCCAGATTCCTGGGCTTTGGAATTCGGAATTCGGCTCAAGGAGTCCGGAATCCCTCTGTAACGATTGGAGTCCGGAATCCAGAATCCAAGACTTTCCTGTTTTACCTTACATGGAGCAATTCTTAATGCACAATAATAGCAAAAAAAAGCTTAAAATTTAAAAGAAAAATTGAGGTGGATTAGTAAGAGAAACTTGCTATAAAAAGGAAAGAGTTAAAGTTTAACGTTCAAATAAAGCCTGGTTTCCATAGAATCGATACGACCACTTGTACGATCATTTACTTGTCAAACTCATAGGTGCGGCAGTAATTTTCCCTGGGGACCATCCCGCTGGCCAAAGAGCCAGAGGACTCTAGACACGAGAGTGAACCGCAGCGATCGTTGCGGTTGCAAAGACGCAACGCTCAATACAATACAATACAATATTTGTTTCACTGAGCCTAACGATTGTGGCGATGGAAACCAACCTTCTCTCAATGGACAGAGTTTTACCTGCATTGTTCTTTGCACTGGTTGTTGCAAGCACCGTCATGAAATTTGTCGACCACTTCATTGACGCAAACCACTGCAAAAAGAAGAAAAATTCCTGTTACACTAATTTAGGTTTTTTTCTTTTTTAAGTGAATTTTTTCTTTCTTAAAACACTCGCAAATATCTGAATGACCTAAAACAGTTGTTAGCAGATTATTAACGGGCGGAACGCACAAGGCGAGGAATGTTTTTGTTGCGGAATAGCTGTTGGGCTCTAAAATTAACCCTGTTCAAGTCACATGATTACTACTTGAGTGCCCAGAAGATTTGGATGTTGTAAAATAACCGATAGTTGAGAACTGGGATTAAAATTATTTGTGCGTGTCAAATAAGATTTGAGAATTCCCATTCTGAACCTGTTTCAACAGTGTTAAGGTCAACAAACAGACCCTAGAGCATAAAGTAAATTGCTCATACCATGCCGCATGAGAGAAACAAGAATAGATTTCAAATAATTTTCATAAAAAGAGGGCCAAACTTGGGGTAATCACTTTCTTATTCTTACATGACCTCTCTTTTTGCACAAAGCTAACGCCCCAAATCGTGGAATACACCGCAAACCACAAACATTAGAACATAAAAAATTAAGTATACACGCATAGTTAAATCAGTCTATATATGTGCAAAGGGGCTTACCAACTGTCATATTTTCAATGTCACATACAGGAATGCCCAGGTCATAGCTTATCGAGTACCAAACGCAGCCACACCTCTCATTCATCAACTCAGCAAAGCACGACATCTTGCAAAGCTGATTAGATAAAGTAACAATTTTTGTCCAGTTAAACTTCCCTTTACCGATATCAAATGTTGCGTTAATTTTTGTTTTGTTTTGTTTAGCAATGTTTAACGAATTATAAATTAAATTTAAGTACATACACCTATAAAAGATAATAACTTCTTACAGAAAAAACCTTCTTGGATGACACTGAAATATTTAAAATATTTTGAAAACACTTAAAAACTCTAGCTGAGAAAAATGTTGACACTACTAGCTTAATTGATTAATTCGTCCATTACGTTTTTACGTACTTTTTTAAAATGACAATGACACAATCGAACTCAAGGTGGAACTCTGTAATTAATCCTAGAGATATCTCCAAGGCTGACTTACCATGGAGGTGTAGGTCACATTGTACCGTCTAAAAATGTTATGCCCTTCTATCAGTTCATCACCAGTTTTTATGCAGCTTCTATTTTCAAATGGATCGAGCCTTCCAATTGCAACCTATGCATCCAAGACAGCAAGAATATGAAAAGATGAGACAAAAATGATCTCACTGTCCAATGAGTTCTGAAGGTGAACCCGTGCCATTATAATCATTAACGCATGTTCTCAGACCTGCATGAAACGGCCCGCCCCATGTAAGAGAATCCGGAATCCGGATTCCGGATTCCTTGAAATTTTTACAGGTTAATCCGGAATCCACTGATAAAGACTACAATAGAATCCAGTACCCAGAATCCGGAATCCACGGCATTGAATCCAGAATCCAAGACTGTCTTGGATTGCCTTAAATGAGACGAAACGTCTGTTTGCGCAAAGGAAAAAACGTTTCCCATCAGTTCAAGGAAAAAATGGTTAGGACCGATTCAAACGTTGCGCTACTACCTAGATGCCAAGCTGGCTTTATTTTAACACGACTTTGTTTCGGGACGTGGAATAAAATTCAGTGGAATAAAATATTTAACAATTATTGGAAGAGGTTGCGCAAAATATCGTGATTTGTCAGTGGTGAGGAGATCAATTATTTACCGAAGCAAATCACGATACATATTGCGATCGATAACTGAGTTTAATAATTGTTTTATCATTCGATCACCGAGTTTGTTTTTAATGAATATCTTTGGGAAGCAAAGCGATTTTCCATTTTCTCTCAAGAGCGATTGCAAGAAGGAGAAAAGCATAGTTTTTATTCACGCATAAGCAGAATATTATTTGCAGCCAAACACAGTTGGACGTGGTGGGGCCTCGGCCATGAAAAGGAAGAAAAATCTGCTTGGAATGATAATTTTATATAGCTGTTGTCGAAGACAAAACATAAAAATATTAATAAGTCAGTTTAAAAAATTTCTGGGTAAGAGTTAAGTCAGTGGTCATTTATCTCTAGCTACAGCGAGATGGTTTGCCTTAAACAGACCTCTTATAAGTAGGCACCATATATTTTACGGACACACTGAAATAGCATTTTCCCGATATTTTCTGTTTTATTGATTCTTTGATCGAGTATCGAAATAAGGTAGTAAATCAGTCTATGATGGCAAAAGTGAAACAAGCTACACGGATACATACATACACTGTTTACAGGTAGTCATTACGACACCTGAAGGAGGAAGGAGGATCATGAGTTAAAGATCTCTCCTTACAGATAAACCACCAAGCCCAGGAAAGGTTGGCCACGCCATCTGACCGGTCTACGTCCCCTAATCTTTTGGAATAGTGGTTTGGGTTCTTTCACTTCCCACAAAAAATAGATGTGAAGATGTGAAAACTAGTGCTGCGAGAAGGGACCAAAGGTTTTTCGTCCCTCCAAGCTCTACTGTGCTCTCTTATGGCTGGTGAGGGTCTTATTGTTTTGCGTTTACCTTTCGAAGCTCAATTGCCGTAGAAAAACCGGGAGAAACACTTATTCCTTGTTCATAAGGGAAGGGCATTTCTCTCTGTCCTCCGATAAAAACTCTTATGCCGGCCTCTTGTGAAAGCACACTCACATAATCCAACTGTTCGATGTTTATTTCTAAGGTTAGCCCTGCAGAAAAATAAATAAATAAACTTGCCATGTAGCCTGTCAAGTTGTGAGATGTTCTTGAGGTAACCAACTTTATTAAAAACTGAATCATTGGTTAATGCAATTCTATAGCTCTGATTAGTTTAGCCATTATGGTATATGAGCCATTATACCATGCTCTCCAAATATGGTAACTATACGCGTCTGCTCAAAATTAAAAACAAGCTGAAAATCCGTTGTTTTTATAAATAAAGTCGGGAAGAACTCGCTATTTTTTGGGCGTTTTTAATAAAACAATTATTCCACTCGCACTTGTTGGATATGAGATGATTATAACCATCCACCATCTCATATCCAAAGCACACTCTTGGAATAATTATTAAATATTGCAAAAATACGAAATTATATGTAGCTCCACCTCAGTAGCTCCTAGTGCCATGGCTGAGGTTAAGAAGAAAAATGAAGGATATTCAATTAGGAAGTGATCAAAATTTACATCGATCTCGACCTTCGCTTGAATTCAGCACCGATATGCAATATCTAACTTCAAAATCTAAAATAAAAGTCTGTTGTAAGAATTTTAGTCAGTTACCAAGGCCAGCCTGTGACGAATTCATCACTTCTATGGTTTCACCCACATCATTTATTCCTTTGTTGAACGTATAACAGTTGCCATATAGCTTATGCCAGAAATGTGTCCATGAGTTGCGCATGTCTTCTTCCCTGAAAATAATGGTGAATAGTAGTATAAAAGAGCCAGAACCCTCACATTGTCTTTTTATTTGGAAAAACCCTTCAACTGTGACAATCCCTAATTAGAGGCTTAAAGCACGTCCAATAGGCCATTTCCGAGTTTCCCCGGGCCTCTGTTTCAAAACGAGGGTAGGTCCTCAGCCTTTGATACGGTGATCATTTTTCATTCTCATGCAAATAAAACTCATTTTCAAAAGAAAGGTTGTGCACCTAGCCTCCTTTTGAAAGTGACGGAAGTGGCCTATTATGTCTGAAGATTGGTTTTAATGGGTGACTTGCAACTTCAATGTACGTAGACATGATGTCGTGATTTCAAAACTTTTGCTATTTTGGATCCGTCATCATGGGTCTTTTAGAATATCTTAATTCTCTTAAAATGCCAAACGGGGTCGAAATTGACTAAGATTTATAAGACTTTGTTCAATGAAAGTAACACGTTAAAGCCTGAATTCCAAATTTGGAATAATTCATTCTAGTGCAAACACATTTTCATAGTTTATCGCTCTATCTGTACTGTCATGTCTTCAATCAACCCAACAATTCGAATCAGTCCTTTTTCCACCCTAGAAGGTTTGAGTGTCACTCCATTATACTCACAAGCAGTCTATGTAGTTGAAGACGCAGCCTATAATCATGTCGTCCAGTTGATGCCCATAGTTGATAAGTTTCTCTTCAGGAATTTTGGCAAGACTTGTTAAAACTCTTTCAATAAGACCGTCTTTTTCTGGAAGATCGTTAACGTTTGGGAGGCCCTTTGCGTTGCTATTGGCCCTTGAACTCCTTGACGTAGTTTTGTTCAACCGTTTAAGTAATGCTATTAAAACATAAGATAAGGAAAACTTATCAATTGTCCAGAAAACTGAAAAGGAAAAGCCTGAGGCAGAGTGGATAATATGCATGTTCGTGTGTTCTCAGTTGATCTGACTTAAGTCTTATGAACCTTTGCTGGGTCTAAAGAAAATAATTCCATTATGTTAAAGACACTCCCAGTTACTGTGTAGGTGCATGGCTAGCGTTCTGTACATAGCAACCTTTCCTCTAGTTTCCACTCTTTTAATGCTAACCTCTTAATTTCTTTAAAAAAATGAAGGTTATAGCCAGTTCTCCTTAATAAAATTTACTATTTTATGCATTAAAAGAAACTTATTGCCTGAAGTCTTATTTACACTTCCGGAATTCAGAATGTCCGCAAGGCGGCTAGCACTTTCATATATTATTACCATGATACCATTTTCATTCTGGTTTCTTAAGTATTTCGATTTCATGCCCGTTGTGGGCGCCATTACAATCAGTCATTGTTGTCTCTAAGAGAGAACAAACAGTGGATCTAGGAAAGAGAGTTCGGAGGATTTGGAGCCCCTAAATGACCTAAATGCATCCACCTGAGTGACCAAAAAGGATTTTTATTTTCTATAACTAAACTCAGCAATTTTGACGTTAGCTAGAAATAAGGTGTAACGGCCAGGGTCGGGTTGCAAAAAACATCTTAAGATTAAGGGAACTCGTAACTATTATTTCAAAACGATAGGTTATTGTTCCAGAACAAAAGTTAAGAGCCCTCTTATCTTAAGAGGGTTTTATGCAACCGGACCCAGAACCGGTGGAGAAATAAGCTGTAAATTGGCTGTAAAAATTTATAAACAAAGCACAATATCTGCGACTAATTTTCAATTATAGAACGAGATAACTTACACTCGTCCAGTAATTCAGGATATTCTTGCAGTATTTCATTTGGAAATTTTGACTTGCGAATCATGTTAATGTTACAAATAGTGACTTGAGGAAAGGAAAGTTTCTGCAAGGAAAAGCAACTAATGTATTAATGCATTTTCAATTACAGAGATTTAACAAAACATGACGTCACGTGACACTATACTTGCTCTGCCTAGCCAGCGTCGCGGACGGGCGGCCAAAACCCAAGGGAAAAAAGAGAAAGGATTTTGAGCGAGAAATAGCCTGCAAAGCAGACGTATTTTGCAGTGTTAGTGATGATACTGTTCGGCTCTCCCGCCTTCTTGAACGTTGAACAGTGATCGAGAGTTGGGGCGAGTCAAAAATTGATTCCAAGGGAGAGTACACGGGTTGCTTTGAAGATGGTGGCCTCGTGGCCACGAGCAATGTAATGAACTTTCGTTTAAAAAAAAGGCCTGAATTTCAGGCTTCTTTCCTTTTCCCTCTCACTTTGCTGCCTTTCCTCTCCCTTTATGTACTTGCAACTGGAGACCTAACTCTGTGTGTCTTCCTCTGTGCCAACAGTTCCGCAGCGAGTCAGTTTTGTGCCTTATCACATTATGCTAGATGTTTCTAAGTTGAAAGAGGACGATATAATAACATAACACGCGTATTTTCCTCTTTAAAAATTTCAATCTTTATTTTCCCAAAAGAGGACCACGGTTTAACCACGCCCCCGACTGTCCCATCTGAAAGAACATTCTCTCTTGCTCAAAGCCAATACCAATCACACATTAACGAGCCATACCTTATCATGCATGATTTTAATTCTTGTTTTCAAAGGTCGTGATAAGTACTGCTCCGTGATAAAGTACAGCTGCACACTGAAGGCCACAAATGCACCACAACAGGCTAACAACCAGAACCATTTTCGGGCCCGCGAATCACCGGCATCGGCCACACGTCCATAGCCATGCGCAGTAGTGTGACCACAGAATTCAGAAACCTTGTGTTTTATCTGACTTAATAATCTTTTTCTTGGTGATGTGGACATTGATCCTCAATTTTACCTGCGCTTTTTTAAAAAAGGTAGTATTTAAAATATTATTAACAGAAAAGAATCGTCAGTTGTAATTTTTTAGTTAAATTTGTAATATTATTTTTTGCAAATATCTTAAGCGTATATTTTCTTCAGTATTTGGAGAGTGTCAATTTCAAGGATATGATTTGTGGCAAATATGGTTGAAAGCGCTTCTTTAAAACACTTTCTATGCGTTCAATTAGTCACAGACTATTTTTAATTTAGATGGAAGACAAAATGTTTGAATGGAGTAATAAAGTAATGGTTTTGAAAATGGGGTTAAAAGTTGGAACTCAGCTATATATATATTATCTGAACCACATATAGCCCAACAATAGCCGAGAATAATCCACAGCTACATTTTTGACTGGAGAACATGTAAAAAAGTAGCCAGAGAAAAAAGCCGACATTACTCGACGTCACCACTGGTTTTCCCGCGAAATGACATCTGAGAAACGAGCGCAGAAATACCATACTGTCGACTCAACACAACCCAGTTCTTGGTAAAGCTTTTGAAACATTCCAAACAATCATTCCAACAGTCGACTGTTTTCTCAGGTTGATAGAAAAGTGGAATATATTTGAAGAAGAGCCTAGAGTGCTGCTGTCAAACATTGTCAGGGAAGAAAAATTTTTGTTACTGAGGGATTCCTTATAACATCAAAATGAAACAGGAGTCCACCTGGTATCACCTTGAAGGGTCACGTCAATCATGAAAAAGTCTAGCCCTTGGCCTTATACCGCGCGGTCAATGCGTTTAGAGTCCGTTCGAGTAGTCTGTATCGGCTACGTCACCGAAATACATCGACCGACAAGGCCTGAAAAGACGCCACACGGGGGCTAGGCAATAACCCTCATCACGGGCGGCCCGAGCTCTACACGTGGTTTCATATTGCGTAATCCTTAAAATGGCCGTGAACATAAAGGATTTGTATGGGAATTCAGGTAAAAAATTCAAGAAGATAAATACTCGCTAGAATTTTCAATAAAATACGCCTTACCTTATTTACTTTACTTGTTTTTACTGCCTGTGTGGTTATATTATTTTTCCGATCCATTGCGATTTAATCGATTTCCTTTAACCCCAAGTTTCCACTCTAAGAGAAAGGACAAGGCTATACATTCCAGTTCTGGATGCCAGATGCTAAGGCGAAAAATCCTTAGCTTAAAATGTCCAAGCAGCCACAAACCCAACGCCAAAAACAAGCTAACATGACCTTGTTTCATTTCACCTCATTAGCCAAGCAATCTGGCCACTGCAACCGACGTCCTCTATGTTCAGTATGTTCGCGGTCGATTTTAAGGATTACTCAATATGAAACCACATGTATTAATAATTAAACTCTTATACAGAGCTTGGGCCGCCTGTGCTGTCATAGATGACATTGGTCACCGCGTGCGTCAGGTTATTAATAGATTCATTTGTTCGCTCCAAAAAACTATTTGCGTATCAAAGGAGAATAGGAAAAAGAGTATTAGAAAAGGAGGGGTGTAAACAAAATCATTTGTTGTGAGCGGGGAAAAATAAGGACTTTTGAACGAAGAAAATATGCGAAAAAAGAAACTCATACAAAGTCAGGTTTGTTCTCGTTGCGGGTGGATTTAATTAATTTTTATGATAGCAAAAGTACCATGCTGTGGTTGCTTGTAGACAAATATTATGTAATCGTCAGACGCGGAACAAATTTGTCAATATTTGGTTAAAACTACTCTTTGCCAACGATCCATAACTCCATCACTGACTCGGACTGTAAAATTAATGAAGGTAAAGTGTTGTGGGGGGGGGAAATGTTAGCCAACGTATAAATGAGAAATTGCCGGCTGCTGGCCGGGGATTGCGTCGCTACTATTTCTTTCATCATTTTAGGGTCATAAAAAGAGGCTAACTGTAGAAGAACATAAATCTGTAGTTGTCTTAAATAAGCCCTATATCTGCTGGCAGAAATCTCCTTTTTCAAAACTACAAGCTAAAAGGCTTTGAATTTACAGACATTTTCCATACCGCGTAAAACGAACGGCGTATAAGTCCCGCTGTTATTAGAATTTAGGGCAGCAGTTTCTTGAATATAACCCCTGAAAAAATTTTTCACCTCGCACTAAAATATCCTTTTGAGGGACTCTCAATAGATGTGATTCCTGGAGCCTGTTTCGCGAAGGTCCCGGTGACTTTTCGGGCCCAGAAAACTGCAGAGCTTTGTTTTTGCAGCTTTTACATTGGGATTAAAGTTTCAATAGTTTTGAAAATAGTAAAATTAAACACTGGCAATCAGTTCAAGAAGCACTGGGAACTGTGTTACTATTCAACAGGTTTGGATTTTGAAATTTGTCTTCGGGCTCGAAAAGTCTCCGGGGCTTTCGAGAAATGAACCCCTGGCCAATTAAGGTCAGTGTCGAACCTGAGCGAGTTATGCGAAATTGTGGAAACTTCTACAGTCGCAGGTGGTTCTATAGACTGTTATTATCTATGATTATCGCGGAATACAAATGACATATTTTATACCACTAAAAATGTTTTCTACTTCACCAACTTAGGAAACTATGCTCTTTGTGTTTAATTCGCCTGCTTTTCAAACTAGAGGATAAATTTAGTATGTTTCCGACGCAATCGTGACACCAACGCCGAGGAATACACCACAGTTACGTTAAATTTACTAAACTGAAAAATAGTTATCTCGATCTTTTAAACCTAGAAAAACGTAGTCTGATGAAGCTCAAAATAGGCATTGAGATAAAAACGGAAAAGTAAACATCTGTTTAAGAATCGAAACTTGACTTAAACTCGCCCACTTAATATTGTTAAAAGTTTAGAGTTTTACTTGGAGTGCACTAATTGAAAGCAGAGAAATGCACCAAAATATGAAACGCGCGGCACTGTTTTCAAAGAATGGTATTTTAGATTATGATTAGATCAATATTCGGGGTTGGAATTGAAGTTTTTGGTTCAGGGGAAAACGTGTCTACTTAAAAGGAAACTTTAATTTTAGAAGAGTCGTTTTATTCGAAAAGAGCTAACAAATTACCCACCTAAAAGTGAAATTTCATTTGCAAAAAGTATGCAAAATTGAACTATATTCATTAAAGTATCCTCTTTACTTTCTGAAAATGGCCTTTAGTTGAAGAATGGCGCGAATTAATCTGACTGGTCTTAACACCCTTCTCTTTATCTTATCTTAACCTTCAGTTCTCACCTTATAGCCGTGACCAACACTAACAATTTTTTTTTTCTCTTAATTGAGAACTGATTATAAATACGTGCAGTGGCTATGACTGGATTCTTCTCGATCCCGGCTTGGGACTCGCTTTGTCTAGTGACTCATGGCAGTGTATTGGGCTGAGATGTCGTCATTGTCGAACAAGCCTGAGACGGCTAAGAGCTGTTGTGCTTATCCGGAAGATAACATGCATAAATTAAACTCAGAGCTCTTTCCCTCTTGAATTTCAAGAGTGCGAGTAGGTTCTGGCCACAAAAATTTTCAGGCAACGTTTAACTTTTTCACCTCATTTCTCTGCAAAAAAAGTTACTGATTCGCAGTGATCTTTAAAAAAACTTGCGTGTTGCGTGTTTGCGAGTGTTAGTTTCGAGTCCTTAACACAAAGAAACCAGAATGCGTTAAACTAGTTTGTCTAGTTAGAGAAGATTTCTTCTCCAGAAGAATTCGATGAAGGTTTAATCCGGTGGTCCCCATTTTTGTCTATCGGGATCAAAGCGCTGCTAAAATGTACGAAAACTAAAACTGGCCCTAAAACAATTTGAAACAGATAACTTACCTCATTAAAAACTGTAACAAGAAGAGCGAGGTTTAAACAAATGCGATGTTATTTGGTGAACTTGAAGTTAATCAATAATTCATGTCAGTATGTGACATTATAATAATTTGGTGCCGGAAAATTTTCGGTTAAGAACAATTGTAATAGCCGGGTGTAATAGTAGTCAGTGATATTTGATTATCAAAAATAAATAGACTGACTGAGACTGAGAACACTTGAATACATATCGTTTTCATTTCTTCATCATGCTACTTTATTTCCGTCAAACCCAATCAATGGGTTGGATTAATGGAAGGCTAATGAAATCGGTTCCGGCATGGCAGATGGTTATTGTATTATATCTGGTTTAACCAAATCGTCTTCAAGGCCATTTTATCTTTCCTTCGGCCAACTTTTCTTAAAAAAAAAGAAAAAAAAAAGGGCAAAAAGGGGCAGAGGAAAGAAACATTTATCAATCCACAAATTATGAGTCTTAAAACGGTGGTCTTATATGAAGAATGCTCATTATCACCTTAGAAAACCTGAGAAACCTGAGAAAAGTTCACAGTTTAATATTCGAAGTTATTATTATTATTTTCTTTCATTGGGAAATGGAAAAAGGCAGGATACAACCCAATTATAGGTTGCATGTTGTTTGTAATTTACATCTAAATGGAAGGAAACCACTATACTATATCCCTTCTACTATACACCACCTAGAAATGAAAAGGCTATCTAATTTTCTTAAGCACGGAGGCCCTCAGCTGCTGAGTATTATTAGCTCTACTGAGAAACTTGTTTAAATAATGATCGTCTCAATCACGGACTCCCTTGACGACGATGACGACAATAGAAAAGAGGGGAGTAATGGGGGGGGGGGGGGGGGTCCTACGCACAAGTTAAGGGTACTGAATGATAATTGGGTTAATTAAAAAAAAAGGAAAGGTTTGCAGCTCAACAAAGAGTCAATTTAACTAAGAAAGAAGGGATTTTTTTAAGTCTTTTGCCAAACAAACTGATACTTTCGGACTCAGCTTTCAAACCAGTGTACTCAATGATGTGCCGATTAAGAACTTCAAGGGAGGAATGCTTACTGTACTTTATGGGTATTCGAATTCGTTCTTTACCTCCAAGAAAACCAATGGGATCTACATAATTTATTACTCCCCCTAAAAAACGTTTTTCATTGTCCCTTTTGGCCATTGCACCCGAGATCCCTACGCAAACCCCACACGTCTTAGCTCCACAAAAAATATAAGAGCGGACTTATGATTGATTCAAGAAATTCTAACGTCACGGAAATTGTTTCCCAGCTCGGGTTCGCAAGCGCTCTTTTCTCAGCAGGTGAAACAAGTGCCGAAAAATTAAAGCAGGGGCGGGCCCAGGAATTTTTCCCTGGTGAGGCATAACTGGGAATTCTCGTAATAGCGCCAATGATGAGTGCCGAGGGCAGGAGGAACTAGGGGGTCCGGGGGCATGTTCCCTTGGGAAATTTTGAAAATTTGAGTACACTAGGATGCAATCTAGTGCAATCTGAACGCTAAAATTTGGAAAAACAACAGGATTTCATTATGGTCAACAAAGTAAGAAAATATGAACATTAACCACAAAGGACTGTTGATGTCTTGCAAAGATAATTGTCACGTTGGACGATCAGCATTGCAGTATTCTACTTGCAGAATTTAATGTATCTACTCAAAGTAAGACTTTTTTCAGCTTAACAAAAACCTATCTTACTTTCGTAGAAAATTATCAATCGTCAGTTTGTTTTAGCATTCAATCCATGGTTTGGAGAAAGTTTTAATTGACATCAAATTTTCCAAAGCGATTTTGCTTGTCATTTGATGCTGAAACAAACTGATTTCCAATATCTGCCATGTTCAATTTGCCAGTCATTTACTTGTGAAAGAGGGGATTCAATCTTCCTCGGCAAATAAGTGCCCAATTTTTAGTTATCCCGAAGTTGAAAGTTGATGGGGCAAACGCCCCACTTTCAGCACCGCCCTTGAAAAGGCGTCTCCTCTCAGGGGCTAGGTCATTTAGGACATATAAGGTAACGAATTAAAATCCTTTAGGACCTTTTAAACAAGGTCATTCGAGGGTCCACTGGCTTCAGTGTAAAATTCTTCTTCAGCTGCAACTTGCCATCTATTTTCACGAAAAAATTAGTTTAAAATCACGAATATCGGACAAAGATTTTAAAGCTCACGTATCACGACAAGCAAACCATTCACAGTTCACGGATTTTAATTTCGAGTTTTCACCTTTCACGAAAATTAAAAACACTTAATCCCGTATCACGCAAAAACCCCTTTCACCCCCTCAGAAAAGTGACACATGAATTAATACACTCTTCTCTTTTAATAAGAATGTACAATTTTTCCGGCCCAGGCTGAATATTCCGTATTTTCCTGCCAATTTTAGGCTGAAATATTCTTATTCTTTAAATATTCTTGTATTATTCTTAATAAATTGCCTCTGAATTTTCCGTTTTTGGATGTATTGGGGTACGGGAAATTTGAAAATTCCAGATTTTCAAATGTCAATTTCCCACCCTGGGGTCTCCATTTCGAGTGATCTTCCCACCCCTGGGGCGAACTAATAGGCACTCACAACAGTCTTAAAAAGCAAATATATAGATTTAGCCAGGGCTAAAGGCTAAGCTCTCTATAATATTTAAAGTTTGTCCAAACAAAATATAGAATCGTGTAATGCTAAGTGGCGAAGGCAACGTCGGAAAACGGTGAAAAACACTGAGCAATAGGTCTAATTAGCAAAAAAGCAACTTTGCACTTGCAGCACACTTTTTTTGTACATTTCTTTGCCGTTGTTTTGCACGACTACAATGTGAAACTTCCACTGCGACGATCATTTCTTCATTTTCATTTCATTTCCGCAGTTCATATATGATTTATTTCGTATATCATTAACACTCATTTCTTTCACGGGAACATACGAACCAACAATTGACCTGCTCCCAACGTCAGTGGCTTCATAGCTCAGTTGGTAGAGTATTGCACCGGTAATCGCGAGGTCACGGGTTCAAACCCAGTTGAAGTCCTGAATTTTTTTCAGGCTTCTTTACGCAATTGCATAAATTGCGTTCACTGCGACGATCATTTCTTCATTTTCATTTCACTTCCGCAGTTCATATATGATTTATTTCATATATCATTAGAAACTTCTTTGTTACACGTTTTTTTGGTGGAAATATTGTACGTGCTATCGTTCCCTTTTTTTTTTCACTGCCGCTCATTTTCACCTTGCATTGGTGGCCGCTAGCATTTCTCATTTTGTCACCGCTGCTACAAAGTTTTCATGTTGTTCTTCCAACAAAAAAAATGTCTCCTTTGTTTTTTTTCTCGTTGAGCTTCGCTGGCCTGCCGCCTGCCTTCCCTTTTTCTCTGTCTTTCTCTTGCTCTATATTCAAAATTTGTGGACATGACAGTTAATGTATTAAGCTTAATACTTTAGACACCACAGATACAGAAACAATCTCCACTTTCCTTTTTCGTCTTAACTGACTCTTTAGTTCTCTGTTTTACAAGACGCCGGTGGCTATGAGATTTCCCGCCAAAATAACTTCCAGTTGCATTTGGGTTGCCATAGCTGTTGATTGAGTTTTTTACATTAGTACGCCTGTGGTGCGACGGGCGGTCGCTCGGTGTACGCTTACGTGATTACCAAATTTTCTAGGATGGGTAGATTTACTTAGCTATGGGGTTCCGCACGCGCGCGTTTCGCGCGCCCGTGGAGCTGCACTAAAAGATACTCGCGAACTTTCGTTCTGCTATCCTTCACGAAGAAATGAACACATAAAAGTGTAGCCGGAAACTCATCCAAATGACTACTGGGTATTTTCTAAGATGGTGGACCTCTTCATTTCCTGGTCTCCACTTTCCAAGATGGCAGCTGAGTCAAATTTCCCACCCTAGGGACGTTCAGGATGTCAAATTCCCTACCCACGTGCGCTTCACTAAGTCTAATTCCCGTGGTTTGCCCGCCACCCCTCCCCCTTATAGGTGATAGCCAGGGCTAAAAGCGAAGTTCTTGTATTATACTTATAGTTTACTCAAAGAAAAATAAACGACAACAAAGAAAACGGCTTACAAAATCAATAGGTCTAATTAGCAAAAAAACAACTTTGCACGTGCAACACACTTTTTTGTACATTTCTTTGGCGCTGTTTTGCCCGGCTACTACACGAAACTTCCTACTTTATGCACGTTTTATTGAGGAAGTGTCGTATGTTTTCCTGTTCGCCTTTTTTCACTGCCGCTCATTTTCACCTTGGCAGCCGCTAGCATTTGTCATTTCCTCAGCACCGCTAAAAAAAACTCTTCATGTTTTCCTTCCGACGAAATTCGTCTCCTTTGTTTTTTTGTCTCTTGCTCTCGCTCTTTCTTTGTTAACCATGTCTGTGTTAACATTCTGATTTAGTCGGTAAAAGTACAGACTCGGCTTTGCTGTTGTTTTTTGCTCTTGAAAAGTCAGGGTGGCTATGCGGTTTACCACCAAAAATGCGCTGGTGCGTTAAATACGAATTTCACCGCGGCATACATGAGGAGCAAAAATTGAAGGTAGATATGACAAAGCAAAACGTTTTCAGACATATATTTATAAAATAGACCTCCGAGAGAGGACCCTGATGATCATAGGCTTACTGGCAATAGCGCCTTAGTAGTCTGTACAAAAACCTGGTGCCTTTCTTAAAGGCGCGCAGTCATGTTATGTCGCGACTGGTAATTGGCACGTTCACTTTTTGACATTGTTTGTTACACGTCCTAAGTGCTTTATAACACGTAATGTTGGTTCGGCGGCCTCAGGCAAAGTTAAAACTTTTACAGGTACGGTTCTGGGACTATTGTTATTTTTTGCGTATTCTCAGAAATTCAGTATAGATACCCCGGAAAGCTTCATTTTACTTTCTTTCACCACAGTCAAACTACTGAAGGAGGTTAACCCCCCCGCTCCCGGTTGTAACATGATGAAACTGTTAACCGTTGATAAATTTTTCAGTCACTAGACACTCGTATTAGAATGACGACGGATTTTGCGTTTTCCTGCCTAGTGACACTGGTTCTCGCGCGAGTTACCTATTATTGAGAAAATATCGTTCCCATAGTCGTCTTGGTATGAGAATCAACAGACTGCGAGCAGTCTCTCTTTTCTTCAGATTTAGTAAGGGAAGTGTACGCGCGTGAGCGGCGAAGCCGTGAGACGCGCGAAACGAGGGCGGCTGCCCGAGAAGAAAAAAAGCCTCTCCCCTCTCGCGCCATCAGTCACGCGCGTGGCCATTTGCGTGTCTTGCGTTTTGCTCGACGGACTACAAAAAAAACTGAGACTGCTCTTAGTCTAGAGAATTAAACGTTAACTTCCTACTTTATTATTTATAGACTACAGTCAGTCAGTTCGACCTCACGGGGACTGGTTGATATCAAAATGTCTCAGGTTCATGTTTTAACTTCTGAGCAGGGCTATCAATGGGTTGCACTTGTTGTAGAACAGCAATACCCATTCCCTTAATTTTCCTCAAAACTGTGTATATGTAACACAGTAACTCAAATTCATGCTTTACTAATACAGTTTTTTTTCTTAACTACTCAGCAGGGCTGTCATTTGGTTGCACTTTTAGAACAGCAATACTTAGCCCTTTAATCTTCCTCAAAACTGTGTAACACAGTAACTCAAGTTCATGTTTTACTAAGAACATAGCTTGTTATTAACTTCTAAGCAGGACTATCATTAGGTTGCACGTGTAGAACAGCAACACTTTTCCCTTTAATCTTCCTCAAAACAGTGTAACACAGTGACATCATCAGCTCGAGTCCTTCCACACACGTCAGCGCTGAGATACCAATCCACATTCCCATGATGCCACCAATGTCGGACAGAAAGCGTGCAAACTGTTGATGTCAAGAAACATTTGAGACATTAACTAACTGTACTTAAACCCTTCGAGGAGGCGTGTATGGCCGAGCGGTTAACACTTCCAACTCCGGATCTGGAGGGCCGGGGTTCAAGCCTCGCCCGCCGCGTTGTTTCCTTAGACAAGGAAGTTTACTCTCCTTTGTCTCTCTTCACCCAGGGCGCTGTTGTTTGAAAGCCGATGGGATTAGCGCTTACCCGGGGTTTTAATTCTAATCCACCTTTCTTTTTCTCGAATAATTTTCTCAATTTTCTAGAGCATCCAACCACCAAAGTGTAGACAAAAAGAATTAAATGACTTTGCTTTTTAAGCTTTCATATCTGAATTTAAATTTCGTACTAACCCTGGCTTATCTTAACGCAGCTTTGAACGACCCGGCCCAGGTGTCCAGGTGTATAAATGGATACCGGCGACATAATGCTGGGGTGGGGAGGGAGGGGGTGGGGTAACCCTACGATGGACTAGCATTTCGTCCAGGGGTGAAGCATTACTCCTAGGCATGCTTCTTGTTAAGGAAACCCGGAATACGCTCCCGCCATTTGGTTCTTTGGCTCGTGTGCGCCTTTACCTTTTTTACCTCAGTCTACTTATAACAACTGCTTCAGTGTCACCCCTTGTGCTACTCTTTAGTCTCCTCCGCCATAGGCCCTGTTCACAAAAGTTTGTTTGTTTTGCAAAAAAATCTGCTAACAGGTAGCCATTTCTAGTGCGAACGATTTTTCTCACCTACAGTGGAACCCCGCCTTATGGCCACTTCGGTAATACGGTCACCTCGTTATTGGGGCCACTTTTTTTGGCCGCCCGGCAAAACGACCATTCATTTTCTTTGAAAAAAACAAAAAAACCCTCGTCAATACGGTCACCTCGTTAATACGGCCAAATGTTTTTGGCCCATTGGTGACCGTATTAACAGGGTTCCGTACCAAAATTTTCGCAATCGCCAGCTGTTACCAAACTTCAAAGGTCCCGTCGAGAAACTTTGGAGGCCGACAATTTTTTGTCAGACAGGAAAATCCTTTGTTCATTGACATCTGTTCCCTCGTCAGGTCATCCTCCAAAAAAAACTTCCTTCAATTGACCTTTCTGGTCATACGAAAAATTTCGCGTCTCATATGTGAACAAGGTTGCAAAAACGAAAAATTAGTGATTATTTTTCGTCCTAATGCGAACAAGGCCTCGGTGAGATTTAAAAGGTTACCTTAATCAACTAATTACTTATTAAACATTATCCAAGATCTATATCAGTACATCCATATTAGGGAGCCAGTAAGCAACAACAACGGTGACGGCTACGAAATCGTCACCTAACTTGTAAATTCGCGCTGTCTCAAACGTTATCGTATGTATTCCATCTCGGTCAATGCAATTCGTCAAATTTTGGCAAATTTTCCTGGAGTTGAATTCTAAAAGACTGTACTGAAATTCAAGAAAGAAAAAGAAAATCGTTGCTCCAGTGTTCACGCTCTCTACAAAACGTGAAATTAGGCTCTTTTATGTCAAGCAGAGACGGCCAAAAAATGTACAAAAAAGCGTGCAGATTTGTTGTTTTGCCAATCTAAACCTAATGCCTTTCAGCCGTCCTTATTACCGTCGCAGTTGTCGTAACTTAAGCCCCCTAATTTCCGTGATTAGAATGGGGCTACAACGGGGACGTACCACTCAACAGGGTATTTCTTAAATGTATTTGTTACTTCCTTATTAGTGATTTGCCTCCATTTTGTATGGACACGCACGCAACGCTCACTCAACGTTTTCCCCGACTCTCCTCCTTCCTGTTTGTGTGGAGAGCTTTGCGTGACCACACAAAGAACGGCAGCGATAGGAGACTAGGATTTGCCTGAATAATGAGAAATTAGAATGAATAGTTCCTTACAGTATATGCATACTCTTCATCTAGAACTTCAAAGTTTAGCTGCCCGTAATATACTTTCAATTTCAGAAAGTTTAAACTGCAAAAGAAAAGAATAAAAAGTGTTCCATTTTTCTTTCTAATGAAAAATTGGTCAATTTGTAAAATTGAAGCAAAGCGACAAATAAGGGATAGAAAAGTCATTGACAGAAATTGCACACACTCACAAAAAAAAAATATATATTAGTGAAGCTCAAGATGATTTTTTTGTGAGACAATGAAGCAAAATAGGAGACCCACTCGCTACCGCCGATTGCACCTGTGGGTATTATATTTCTTTCTTTTCACTCAAATCTGTTTTAGGTTTCAATTAAGTAAACCACTATGAAATAAACCATCATGTGTCATCTCGTTCAATACTTACTTAAGTTCACTGGAATGATTACCAAGTCCATCTGATTTAAGGATATCTCGCAGATGCTTCTGTGAAATAAGAAAATAGGCGCCGTAAACGAAAATTGGGGGCCTGGTCGCAAAAAAAGAGATACGAAAAGCTTAGCAAAATTTTCTTCTTTACCTTTGAATGCTCAGAGGGCCAATTCGCTGCAGAAACGGTCATCTTGAAATCTTCTGACCTGATTAAAAACGCTATAATTAGTTATCTTAACTGGTCAAAATAAAGGCTAATTCAGGGTTCGAATTAAAAAGATGAAGCCACCAAATAAAGTCATAAATAAAAATCAATATGATTAAGTTCATAACGCAGTTCTTAGTTGTAAGAAAATGGTAATGGTACTAGCTAATTTCAAAGCATTATTTCTTACCTGCATTTTTGCCGGCAATTATTCTCACATTTACCATCGGAGTAATCGTCGTATGCGTCGTTAACACAGGCAACTGAAATGTGGAATGTTCAGTGCAACAGAAAATATTTATTAATTCTGCTTAAAAACGTAACAGGTCAGCAGAGCTCATCAGTAAAGTCAACATTAGTGTACGTAGAACTGGCACAGGGACCAAAATTAAGCTGAAAATTCAGATAAACGGGAAGAAGGTCATTTCCCGGTCAATTGACCACAGCGGAAAAAAATCAATGTTGAAATTATTAATATATGCAGTACCACTGAATACTATAGGCCTTCCCAGCCGTCTGATTGGCAGTATTCTCTATTGGATGGGATAAATTATTTTTTGTTGCGTTGTTTTTACCAGAGTATTGGGGTAAAGTTAACGTACTTTTTTCTATGTCAGATCCATCACAAACATCATGGGACTGGTTATATTTTAGCGTGTAATAAACGCATCCACATTTCCTATTCATTGATGTTGCCAAGCAAGAAATCTTGCATGCCTAAGATAGAATATATAAATGACATCGTAAACGACAAATGCAGACTGCATACTTAGCAATTAATGAATGAGGCTGAGTAGGATATCAAGAATTAAGCAGATCGAGGAGGGTGTTATCCACAGAGGCCGAAGGCCGAGGTGGATAACACCCTCCGAGATCTGCTTAATTCTTCATATCCTACGAAAGCCGAATTCATTAATTGCTTTATTATTCATTCAAAATAATTCCTAGTTTAAAAACATAGCTGAAACATGCTTGCCTGCATCGTTAAGTTTGTCTTCGATAGTGTACGTTTAGGTTTGTCCAGCTCCGAAAATATTCTACAAATAGCAGATGTCGCCCTCCGAGTTGTTTTCTTGCTGTTTTTGCTATGATTTTAGCCATTATTTCGCCTAGCTCCAGCTGTAGTTCTTATTCTTGAAACGAGAGAAGTGTCCGCTATTTTAGTTTTCACTCCAAAACAACTCAACCTCGTCCCCAGGTCTTCTCGGTTAACGGTGCATTAACCCGTAGCGGGCTGCACTTTTGACGTCAAAATTCTTCCAAATTTGGTCATCAGTAGCACTTGTTATGGTGAATTATGCCTGTGCTTTTAGCCAATCAGAATTGGGGCTGGGTTATTATGGGGTAAACAACACGAGACCCCACATTGCCAGAAATAGCACATGGAGGTTAAAAACATTCTCAAATTTGGTGTTTATCGGACCTACATTGAACGAGATACAGCCATTCAAAAACGCTAAAATTTAATACAGAATAACGTTGTATTCGGCAATTCATATCTGTTAATACATTTTCAAGTATATTGGCCCAACTGACACCAAACTTGAGATTTTCCTAACCTCAATGTGCTGTTTCTGACTATCTGGTTTCGTGTTGTTTATCCTATAATAAACGGACTCAGAACCAGCTCTCCTCAGTTTAAAATTAGGCTATAAAAAGTCTAAAACAGTGTTTGGACTGCCCACAAAACTATTCCTATCCCAAACTTAGCGAAGAAGACATAGTGTTTTGTGGTGGCTTTTCACACCTTCGTTATTTTACGTTGTTTGTATATTGTTTGTAGACTGCAGCAATTGTTGCATCAAGATGTCTTATTTCCAACTTCTTCTCCTCCCTTCATTAAGCAACGAGGAGGTTCAAGGGTCGCCGCTACATGACTCCGTTCCTACCTATCTCCTAGCTAAGCAGCTTTACGTACTATGGCAATATTGTAACCTTTAGCAAGATTAGAACACTGTCTCTTAAATGATGTCCACTGATACAGACACTCTAACTGGATCTTAATCTATGGTACACTGCCCCTTTAATTGCCGTCATAGCATTCCTTTTCAGTGACAGATCCAGTCAGATGTATAGATTAAGGTGGGGAACCGAGACGAGGGGGGGGGGGGGGGGGGGCACTTGTTTTGGGTGAAGATGTGGCGCTGGGACCCTGGAACCTTTAGCCAATACTAGAGCTAGTTCAAGTGAATTTTGCGACCCTATAGTAGACTAAACTCCCCAAATTCCCCCCTTATCCTAGAGTAGCTGTTTTATTCCAGAAACTACTGACTGAGGTCACTTTCACATTCTAGCCAAAACGATTCCGATTTTTTTAAATATTTTTGAGTAGCAATTCCCCGTTTCCTTAGTCTAGACTAAACTCTTCGACCAATTGATCAGTTTCCTGGAAAATGATACCTATTATTCTAGACCCAAACTGCTTGAAAACCATACTCTTCACAGCGACACATACCTATATAGCCCATATATGACAATACCCCCCCCCCGGGAACGAAGGGTCCCCAAAAGGGTTCTACAATCCCGTCATCCCGACTCGACGTCCTGCATCCCGCGGATATCTTCAATCCCGAATCTCGCACCTCATTTTGCTTTGAAAACTCGAAACGGGCCCCCGGAAGCTGCTATCTATTCTGACCGGGACAAAGTGCCTCGGCCCTGTGGGT
Source organism: Porites lutea (assembly GCF_958299795.1). Taxonomy (NCBI): domain Eukaryota; kingdom Metazoa; phylum Cnidaria; class Anthozoa; order Scleractinia; family Poritidae; genus Porites; species Porites lutea. Next base: position 9,738,455 of record NC_133205.1, read on the forward strand.
CTTGCTTTTATTTAAGAATAAGGAAACTGAAACTTGTCATCCTCCTCCGGCCTAGATCCGGCACTGCTTTGTCTTTTGTGCTGTTTACTAGGAAGACAATATTCTGTCGATATGAAAGGTAGATAGGGCATTATTTAAAAAAAGCCTTCTTACCAAGTCACTGTAGGACATATCGTAACGTTGAAATATATTGTCTCTCTCTAGCTCACTTCTTGGTTCACAGCTATCATTGTTAAAAGGATCTAGCTTGCCAATCACAATCTGAAAGGATCCAATAAGCGAATCATTAATTATGTACATTTTGTCTCATAAACATATGCTTATTTATCTAATGAAACTAATAATTAATAGATAAATTCTCTGAATATATCTAAAAATTTGAGTCCAATCAATTGTGGATAGTTTTGGGGGAATTCTCTTTGAAAAACTGGAAACTTTACAAAGAATGTATGAGCTCATTAACTTTTTTGCCACCCAGCAATTTTGTAGTTTTTGATTGCCTATAGTTGTTTATGTTGTTACTGTGATTGCAAAGGGCTGAAAATTGCACAAACTGCTCAAATTAACCAGCTCTTTCAACTTTTAATTCTGGCGGATTTGTACATATGGCGACGTCTTCTATGGGTTGACTTTTACGCAAGTAGGCAAAAATGTAAACAATTCACCTATAGATACCAGGGAATCAGTAATAAAGTAGAATGTGGGCCATTTCCGAGTTTTCACGAGGCAAAGTGCAAACTTTTCTTTGCTTCAATAAAAACAGAAAATTATTTTAATAGTCGAAGCGACCACTTTTGTTTACAAATTTGGAGGACTTGAAAGAACATACATTTAACAATAATCAGGAGCACTCCATCAAGGCCCCTGCAATTATTGAGTGAGGAGGAGCAATTGATATGAAGAATTATGCAGATCGGAAAGGGTGCCTGGAAACGAGGTTGCGATTGTATATTAGTGGCAATATACCATTGTATCGATGGTATATTGCTTGCATCTTCCAAATTTCTTCAGCTCCAGCTAGTTATGAAGAATTCGCAGAGCGATTAAACCAATCAGAAACGGCGAAATATTTTGAATACAAATAATAAAAATAATAATAATAATAATAGTAATACTATTATCAAGTAATTATTACTTAAAGCCTTCTGAGGTTACGTTTACCTTTCGGAGCATTACTCCAGTAGAATACCCCGGTGCTACGCTTATGCCTAGCTCATAAGGAAATGGCATAACGTTTTGTGTTCCAATGAAAACTCGGATGCCAGCTTCATCTGTTAGTTCACTTATATATTCGTATTGCTCTGCGTTTATTTCCAGCTGTAATCCTGGTATAATAACCAATAAATGTGTATTTACAACTCATTCTCACTGTTTTTCAGTATTTAGAGTGGTTACCTCGTATTTACCTGGTTAACCAGGGAAATTAACCAGTAAAATTACAATCAGACAATAAATAATAATAACACTGCAGTTAAAAGTTAAAAACATGGTAAACTCGATATTTAGACTTAAGAATCCTGACTGGTGTGTTGCGCTCAAGGGGTTGATTCGGGACTACATATATAAAGAAACAGCTCCAACTACGTTTTCGGTAGGTCTTGAACTAAAAAATTTTTACATTGTCAAAAGGAGCACAAAACAGCCAAGGCGCCTTGTGGAGAGAGATTTTGCAACAGGAAGTTCATACTACCACTAAAAACTGTAGTGGAATAACATGTTCCCTCCCCTTTTTTGAGTTGATCTCTTTTAGAAGAGCTATTCTCACTGCATAATTGATTAGCTCATCCCAGGATTTTTGTGTAGTCTGTGCGCATTTGCTCGAGACTGCGCATGCTTGTAGCAGTTGTAATGCTTTGCGCCCCTGGACTATAAATTTGGCCGCTTTGCCCAAAACGTGGCAGTTTTTATGATCAGTACTCCGGGACCACTCTCAGTTTTTGCGACCCAACCCATATCCTCTGGTCGTGGTTAACGGCTTCAGCGTCTGTCCCCGTTGCATGCCTATTTCCTCAGTAGTCGTGGACTTTTACCATCACTTAACGCATATTACGCGGTGAGGTAAGTAGTATGCAGTGAGGATATGTTACTAACCGTTATCATGGCCGGGAATTGATGACGTCAACAGTTGAAGTGCTTTACCATTTCCAGTTCTTCCACGATTGAATGAAAAGCAGTTCCCATACTTTGGATGCCAGAGTTGAGTCCACAGGTCGCGAAAGTCATCCCTAACATTATATAAAGCAAATTTATTATATGGCTACAATAGTACGCGCGCTCTGATTGGCAGTTTTCTTCTAATTTCCGGGCATTACTAGCTAGGTGTCCAAAGCATATTCAAGCTATATTTAACTTGATAGTGGATATCCTTATGGACATCCATGTTATGGTCAATTGACAGCTGTCAAAAAGGGTATCCGCTGACCAGTGTCACCTGATTGTATCACTGGCTAAAGGGTGCAACTCATTGAGGTGACGTATTCTTTAAAGTTATCGGCTGACCGGTTGTTGGTTTTAATGGATCGCAGGGTCAGGTCCATAATGAAATGCCTTATATCGCTCGGTCAATACATCAAGGCCTTCGTCAGAGATTTTCCTGTAATGACCTCTCTTAAGAGCCAATGTCTGTAATTTTCGAGAATCGGTTGACAGTCGTGAATTTTTGAATTTCTTCATATTTCGCCCAAATAATCTCTATAGTACACTAATTTCAAAAATCACGTTAAAACTTGTAACTGCTTTTTATTTTTTCAGGAATCAGGCAAAGTTTGATAAACTCTAAATCGGCGCTCTTTCGAGTATGAAATTAGCGAAAATTGAGCATTTTCTTCGCGCTCGTACATAAAAGCGGAATGATATCTCTAGATGAAATCAAGTCACAAAACAGACACACATTTTTACTTTATAGTTCAGCAATTAACTTTAAATAAACCGTTTAAATGTGACTGTACCGGCCGCAAGAAGAAACACGGTTTCAGCACTTTTCAAAAATGACAAATTTGAACTAACTTCACAATCGTAAAAACCCAGTTGGTACATAGAATTTCAATATGAAACAAGAACTGTATTGAAGCATATCCTTTGCTGTTGTTTGTGTTAAAATATTTCTGGCGGCATTTCAAATGCGCACCTTCGAGAGACCAAAACCTGAACGGTATTTTGACACCAGGAAAGCACGTGCAGCAAGCAAGTTTAGACGCTTGGAATATTAATCCTTCGCAAACATAAGTTACTTCGACGTTTAAACCCTAGTCAGAGTTGTAACGGTTTCAGATTATATTTCGGCGTTTCTGCTCGGTTTAACATGATTCCTTTCAGCTGATTTTTGCGATAAACCATAATGAAGAGACACGAATACGCAGTTCAAATCACAGTTAGTAGGGGGGAATATTGTCGAAATACTCGCTTGCTATAGTTTTAATCGTATTGAAACCTTGAAATCAGAAAAGTTATTTACTTCCTGAACTTAAATGCTAGACGGGTTCACAGTACCGCTGACTAAATTCTGCATCACGGCAGAATCAAAGTTAAGTTTGTATAAGTTAATTAAGTTAGTTAAGTTAGTTAGTTAAGTTTGTTTGTATATGTTTTCAATCTGTCAACACGAGGGAAGATGACATTCCGGAAGTGCGTGACGCGTAACGCGCCGGAAAAGAAATTCCTGGTATAAGTGTTTTACGGTGCAAGTCTTTGTTGTATGTTCGTATAGCTTCTCGCCCATATTCAAACTTGGTTTGTGGCGCCTGTGGCCCCAGTAATGCTGAATTTATTGCGATCATAGAAAAGATGTCGTGAGTCACTTGGTATGCTCTTGACTTGTTAGTCACGTGAGTATGTAGGGTAATAACCAAACATCGACCCTACCATGCTAATGATACAAGTAAGGTTTTCTGCATTTACGTTAGGTGCTCTTTGTTTGATCCACAAAAATTGGCGCATGACTGAAATAAGAGTTTTTCCACATCACCGCTAAATGTTTGGTTCCGGGTGACGGTGCAACAAATCACGTGGTACCGTTCTAGATCAGCTTACTGGCTGCTCATAGAGGGGTCCATAAAGGCACATCGATTGATGACTCTGTATGGCCTGAAGAAAATAATATACGCAGACGTTTCGGCTGAGCGACGAAGGTGCAGCTTTTACACTCTTTTTTCGTTTCGAAAATAGACGAGCACGCGAGAGGTCTCAGGTGACTACACTAACGTTATGAAAAGTCTACTTAGCTTGTTTAAGTTTAGGGCAGGAGGAAGAGATGGGTGGGTTGGTTGGCATTGGGTTCTCCATTAGGATCAACCCTACACATACAAAAATTCATGTCTTGATCACTACATTTAGAGCTAGCAGACTTTGTTTGATCCACAAAATTGGCGCATGAAAATAAAAGTTTTTCCTCACCACCGCTAAATGCTTGGTTCCGGGTGGCGGAGCACAAATCACGTTGTAGCGTTCCAGAACAGCCTACTGGCTGCTCATTTAAAAGGGGTCCGTAAAGGCACATTAATTGATGACTCTGTGCGGCCTGAAGAAAATTATATATGCAGACGTTTTCTGAGCGACGAAGTTGCTGCCTTTACACTTTTTTTTCTTTTCGGAAAGGGCCACTAACTTCTCTCCTTGCTCCTCGCCGCTAGGCGGTCGTTTTTGCCTGAGAGATACCACTACGAAGGGGTTTTAGCACGCAAGTCACTGCTGGTGCAGACCTAGGAAAAGGGCATTCCCCATCTGAAATTTAAATAGAAATGAAAGGCTATTTTGAGCCTTTTCTCTCTTTTTTCCGCAACGTATTTGGTTAAAAGATAGTAAGTAAAATGGCTGAGGCATTTTAAAGCATTTTTTCATTTACGCGACGGATTTTGGCGTTATGAAAAAAAACTTGTCAGTGAATTGGTTTATTTTCTAGCGTGCGAAAAAGTGCCATGGGGTGGTGGCGGATAGAGCCAGGTGACTGTTCCCTTTTTTAGGTAGGAGCTAGCAGTACGTGCATTCTGGCCCAAGGCCAAACTGTGTACAGTGGCCTTTAAAGGCCTCTGTTCGGGGGCGTGGGATCAGATAAAGTACAATTCGTCAACAACAGGTTGAGGTCTCGCCAGAAGATGCCCTTGCTGCAGAGGAGCAAAGCAATACCTTTCAGTAATTTAGACAAGTTAAATACTTGTATTTCGCTTATCAAATGTGTCCATTGTCCATTGTCGATTTGTGGTTTTTCAGGAACGTTCTTTTGCGGAGCATTGGCCAATTTTCTTTAAACAGTTTTACTCGTTTCCATTTCCCTGCTCTACCTTCATGTGGTATATGGCGTACGTGTGTACCTAAACCACTCAATTCATACAGAGGTGATCGATAGAGAGGTCTGTACGCCAAGCGGGGTTAAGATTAGTTTATCACAAGCAAAGGCTCAAAAGGTTAAGTGCAAATAAAAGAAAACTAGTGTGAAAAGAATAAGTGTCACACATGGCCATCCCTTGTATGCTTTTATTCCATTTGTTTTTTTATTTATGGTATTTAGCATATTTATTAGAGTTATGGTGCCTTGATTCTATGCTCTCAGGAATTATGTTGCCTCGATTTCATGATTCTAGTTTTATTTACGACGTTTGGCATTCCGCATTTTGGAATTATGTTGCCTCGATTCTATGTTCCTTTTTCTTTTTACGGTATGTGCATTCTGAATTCTGGAATTATGCTGCCTCGATTTCATGATCCTAGTTTCATTTACGACATTTGCATTCTGCATTTTGGAATTATGTTGCCTCGATTTCATGTTCCTTCTTTCATTTACGGTATTTAAAATTCTGTATTCCTCATTCCGGAATTATGTTGCCTCGATTCTATGTTCCTTTTTTTTTCACGGTATGTGCATTCTGGAATTATGTCGCCTCGATTCCATAATCACTGATTATTTACGCACCGTATTTTTACTACACGGTAATTATGTTGCCTCGATTCCATAGAATTAGATCGAGGCGGCCTGGAAATAGCTTGTGAGCGAGGCTAAAGCGTGAGAAACTGGAACCGATAAGCAGAATTATTTGAAAAAAGTCACCTTCAAAATGAGTTTAGCGGACTTAGTGGACGAGGCGTTTATACGAGAGCTTGTTGAAAGAGGGTTTTCCTACAAATCCATTAGTGAAAGACCCCGAGTTCTCTTTCCTGGTAAGAGTTGTATCTCTTTGCATTACCTTTCTATCTAACTTTCTGGCTTGATGTTTCCTCCGACAGAGTCACGCGCGCTTAGCACTAGTTACTGGTGGGCTAAGAACTCGGCTGCGGCCACTAATTGATGGGCGAGGAATTGGATGCGAGGTTGCTCTTATGATTATAAAAATAAGAAAGTGAAATGCAAATTAAGTTTAAGTTAAGTCAAAATTTTCTAGCGTAAGCAATCAAATCGCGCTTTTAAGATATTTGTTTCTCTATAAAGTACCGAAATAAAACATTGAGGAAAAAAATACATCGCAAACACAAAAGAACGTGCATACGTATCGAGCACCAAATGTTCCCTGGAAATCATCATCATCATCCTCTTGTAAATCTTGATCTTCAGCAGGCAAGGCAACCACATGTGCATTTTTTGTTCTCGTTGGCAATAAAAACTTGCCGTTCGATAGCGGCCATACATTTTCGCACTTGCCGTTTTTTACGATTTGAAGGTGCAAACCGTCTTCATGCACCCTAAAAAATCGAGCAATTGTTGTTTTGCTAAGATTCATTGGTGTCAATCCCACACTTTTGCCATCATAATCCAATTGAACCAGATCCGCCATAATGCCAGATGATTCGGAATGAAACTCCCAATTTTCCCGACTTTTTAGGTCATGTGACCTTTTCTCGCCATTGAGCCATGACTGCACCAGACTTTAAATCGAGGCAACTTAAAAAAAAAAAAAAATACAGAAATAGAGTATGGTCATTCGACAGAACAAATCCGAGATAACATAGATAAAGCAACTTCATTTAGCGATAAGATGCAACCGACAAAAAGAGCGCAATTTCCCTGCAAGGAAAGATTTTTGTTATGTCCCTTTCTTCTAGAGTCTATGCGGAAGATGGCGCTGACGTCACAAATCAAATTTCTGGAATCGATGTAGGTTTGTACCAAAAATTCTTACCCCATGCGGCAAAAGCAAAAAACGGAATATATAAAAAACAAGGAACATGAAATCGAGGCAACAAAATTACAGAATGCAAAATGCGAAAATTCAAACGAGGCAAGATTTTTACGGAATGAAAAAAAATAAATACAGGAAGCTAACAACATATCAACAGAAATGCAGGAAAAGACCGGGCGTTGAGGCAACACAGGGAAGGTCGATCACGAATTCAAGAAAACCTTATTGGAGAATTTAAGACCAGAAAATATTCACGAAAAACAAATTAAAAACTTTAAAAAAATCGAAATAAAAGCTAAAATTGCAAATGGAATTTGGAAGTTCAGAACAAAATTTTGGAATGATAGGATCAAGATTTACAGTGGCCATGTGGTACACTCATCGAAAAGTTTTGCAGACTCGGCTTAGTAACTCTATTTGTTTTCTCTCTCTATTTGAGTTTCGGCTGGTACATCCTAAAATCAAGTTTAGTTCCACATGTTTTGGAGAATATAAAATATAAAACTAAAAAAAAAACAGTGTTAATTGTCATTTTATTTTTTTCTTGTACACTCGTGCGACGATTAATCCTTTTCTGTACGGCTGCGTGACCAGACTCAGATCACACACCGGCTTTCATCACGCAACACACCATTAAGTCCGAGGCTAAACGACGGAAGATTTCAGTAAACTGCGGCCACTTGCAGTTGAAACGACTGTGGTAAGTAAATTCTTAGAGATCTCGAATCCCATTTAGAGCTAGCACCCCGTTTCTAGCGGCTTTATTTTAGGTGCAGAAACTCAAGGTCAATATTTACACTCAATGAGGACTTAATCTGAGCGTCGCCTTTTTCAGCTACTTGCGTGCAATCAAATGCAGTGTTAATCTACTTAGTTTTATTTTGTAACCATCAAATTGAAAAGCGTTTTTCAAAAGATTTTAAGAGCTTCCCGTAATGTGCCCGTTGTCAAAGAAGCTAAGTTTGCAAAAACTTTTGTGTGCCTACAGTCGCGGCTAGCTTGTTTGAGCGTTCCAACGTGCGCAACTACCCTGCCCGTTTCGGTGTCTCAGCGACGCACTTTTGAAATGCCGCCAAAAATTTTTTAACACAAGAAACTGCAAAGGATGTGCTTTAAAATAGTGTTTGTTTCATGTTGAAATTCCATGTATCAATTGTTTTTTTCAATAGTGAAGTTAGGTCAAATTTGTCATTTTTGAAAAGAGCCGAAATCGTGTTTCTTCTTGCGGCCGACACAGCCACATTTAAGCAGCTTATCTAAAGATAATTGCTGAATTATAAAGCACAAGTCTGTGTTTGCTTTGTGACTTGATTTCATTTAGAGATATCATTCCGTTTTTATGTACGAGCGCGAAGAAAATGCTCAATTTTCGCTAATTTCATACTCGAAAGAGCGCCGATTTAGAGTTTATCAAACTTTGCCTGATTCCTGAAAAAAGAAAAAGCAGTTACAAGTTTTAACGTGATTTTTGAGATTAGTGTACTATAGAGATCATTTGGGCAAAATATGAAGAAATTCAAAAATTCACGACTGTCAACCGATTCTCGAAAATTACAGACATTGGCTCTTAATAAGTAGCATATATAAGGCCGATTTATATCATAGTTAGTAATAACTATGTTTACAAAGCAAAGTCTCTAGTAGAACCTTACACGTATGCTGGTAGGGGTTCCGTTCATCAACCCCGAGCGCCCATACATCTAGCTCTTACTGAGTAGAGTAATACCTAAGTCACAGTGATTTTTCAGCCTAATGATTTCATGGATTTATCTTTCGCTTCATTGAACTCTCAGTATATCAGAGTATTGTAAAATTTCAAGAAATGGTAGATGGCGTCAGCAAAGTGTCAAGAGAAAAGAATTTATCCGGTTGGATGAACTTGGAGTGCCAGGACTATGACGCTTCTATCAAGAAATTCGACTGTTATGTTGGATTGTGTGAACAAAACCGCGAATTTGATGGGAAGATAATTAAAGTCCAACGCACTGTGACAGCCGACGGCGACAGGATTCACTATGACACGGCGGAATCGCGTTGCGTTAATACACTTTTTTTCCTGACAGGTCGAATTAAAAGAATATGTTGTTTGATTCACACGACACACTACGTTTCGTAGGTTTCATTTAGTGCACTGAGTAAGGTGGTAAATCGGGAGTGAGCGAGCTCGCAGGTGATACGTGATGCACATGCTTAAGGGTGGGTTGGGAGCGCTTCTGACCGATTTAAACATTGCATTGCTTCGGTCTTGTGTCACTGATTCACGAATTTAATCACGGGACCTCCAACGACTCCTTTTAGTACTATAAAATTGACAGCGTATTGTAACTGGTGCCACATTCAGACTTAACGACTGGTCCTGCCGAGATACTGAAACAGAAAACTTTGATTCTCGAGACCCTCAGACAATGAGAAAACAAACTGGTAGTCTAAGTGCATCCAAGTTAAAGCGTAATTCACATGACAGATATGTGATGGTTGCATAATAATTAGTTAACACTTGAAGCTTTGATTGGAGGCTTTCTGCTTTCAAAATGCAAGACCAAGGACTGCGAGATTTATCAGAAAAGGAAACTTTACCCGAGATCAGGATGCGTACTTACATACACTCCATGCTACTGTCGTATTGACACTTTAATAACATATCATCTAGTTGATGTCCAGCTTCCTGAAGAACACTCTCAGGGTATTCGGCAAGACGTTTCTCAATCTTTTCTTTCAGTATATCTCCATGAGCAAGATCGTGGTCACCCATCAGAGACTTGTTAACCACACTGTTGTTCACGTCTGTTTTGTTGTTGTTTTTATCAAGGAAAGAAGAAAAGAAATACCATCATATATCCGTCACACAAGATTAAGGAGTAGAATCGGATTCAGCGCATACTTCACCTAAAATAGCACTTTTTTCTGAGTGAACAGAATATGTAAGGGCTCTTGAGAGGTTGCGCCGAAGGGAGTACGCTACGCTAGCTTGCAAGACAGGCGTTATTTTTTTTTCGCGTTTTTCTGGCGAGCCAGGGCATCAAACGGGCGTGGAGCGCGAGACAGGCGCAGAGGAAGAAGGCGCTGAATGTAGCGCATGTCTCGTTCTCCACGCCCACTTCGCGCTGGCTTTCGCTGGCCTGGGCGGGAAAACATAACGCCCGTTCTGAGGGATTAAATAAATGGCAGAGCTACAAAGGCCCTGCAAATTAAAGTTTAAGTGCAGCCGCTAATTATAACACGTCATGCTGTAGAGTGCAAGGAGTATAAGTATACTTAACTCTCAAGTGCGAGCAGACATAGCCCTTAATAAAGCTTCTTTTAAAATTATAAATAATATCAAGTCCGCATATGAAGGTTTAATTTTCATTGATAGGTTTGAATACGGAGCTGAAGTAAAATAAAAATAGTCTCATCACTTACACTAAAAGCTGCGAGTGTTTATAAAGAAAAAAGAAATTTTGGTAAATGTAAAGGTATGGATGGTTTTAGATAAATGAATAATCTTACTTTTGCTTAGTATTTGAGGAAACTCCTCCAAAATTTCCGGCGGCATTCGTGATATTCGAATCTTGTTAAGATTACAGACAGTAACTTGAGGGAATGGTAGTTTCTGTAAACAAAGCACAGTTAAATTTGTCTGCAATATAAAGATTACTTTCCTTTTTGTTCCGAATGGAATCGACAGTACCTCGTTTGATCAGCAAACTGAAGTGGGTTTTAAGAAAATGATTCAAAAACATAGAAGCCATTTTACAATCCCGATTTGTCTGAAAATTATGCAATCTTACCAATGAAGTAAAATCCCGCGGGAGCGTACTCCCTAGTATGGCCTATATGGGGATGTGCCGCTAATAATGCTATCAGGTATTTATCCTCTCGGTCCTAAACATAAATGATTTCGCGCGAGTTTGTCGAAAACAGAGTGTACTATTTCGTGCGTTTCTGTCCTAAATATAAACAGGGTATTGTCTGTACGATTGATTTGATTTGCTAGATAAAATTTGTTTGTACTCAAGGTATAAAAAAGCAATGACTACAACGTGATTTTCCTGTATTGCAATTGTTAATAATTGGCTTAAAATTGAGACGGGGTTTGTCCTTTGTCCTAACTAGGGTAATAAAGTTGAGGGTGGTGTCCTAAACAGGGTAATGTATTTAAGATTTTATTTTGTCCTAAACAGGGTCAGGATTTTAAACCTCAGTAGACCACCTGTAAAACGCAGTTAGATGTAAGAGGGTTTGATTAAAATATGGTGTGAGATAGCCAAACTGAACCAAGATGTTGCCAGGTAATCCAAGCAGGTGACGTCTCAAATTATTTTCCATCAAGGTGATTAGCGACTACAAATTCACGGTTTGAAAAGAACTGTTTTGTTGTTTATATTAATAATTTTGGTGGAAAAATTTCCCTCTCACGATTCCACAGACGTTTTTTGTTTAAAACTCAGACTGTTTATCTTGTGTTAATATGCCGCCCAGCTTTTTTGAGATCTGCGATGATGTTGTCTCTGTCAGACATAGGTATCGCCTCATTGCAACCGGGTTTTCATCGCTACACCACGTTGTGTCTTAGTCATTTATCAAAATGGTTTGTTATCGTTGTAAGTGTACTACAAAACTTTTTCACTCTTGAATTCCCACTTCAAATGCGAAAACGAATTTGAATCTAACCTGTTGGTGTGCAATCCACGCCCTCGTCTTTAGCGGTCTAGCACGGTACTGAAGAATGATATCATGAAGCTGATAAGCGAAAAGACCATAGGCTGCGGCGCACACTAACAGCCAAAACCACCTTCGAGACAGCGATTCATTTGCACCAGCCACCCTTCCGTAGCCGTGAGCAGTTGTGTAGCCAAAGCACTCTAATATCTTTGCCTTGAATTGAGAAGGCAGGCTTTCACTAGAAGACCTTTCCTTGTTTTGTAACATTGCAGTGGATGCTAAGAAGAAAAATTACAAAAGTCAGGGTGAGAAACTAGTAAGGGAAATCATTTTTCACGCGATAAATAGCGTTTTGAAGGTATAACATATTAATTTGTTCCTGATATTTTTCTTTCGAAAAAATTCCGTTCACGGGATTTATCTGGTAGGAAAGTAACAGTTTTGAAGAAATGCACGTTTTATTCCTTCAGTGGCTTACAGTTTATTTATTCGAGTCGTGCCTGCGAAAAACATAACATCTCGTTCTAGCTAAAAAAAAAAATGTTAAAGTTATCTAGAATTAAAGTGAAATTTTTGCTAGTGGAAAAATATTAAAGATACTATGGAAGTAGGCGGGATTGTTAATTGAGTGAAAGCGTGAAATGGAAGGCCAGCCAAAGCTAGATCGATTTCTCCACTTTACCTGACTCCAACTCAAGGTGCCATCTTGTTGCTGTCACAAATACATTGGACAACCAATCCTCGTAACGAATGTATTTTATGCTATGTAGTATCCTTTGGCTTTGCTGTGATATGCTGGCATATAGCACAATCCCTTGGCGGGTGACGTTTTCTCACCTGCAAAGAAATTCATTATTGTCTCAGTCGAATTTTTACCTGCTGATTTCCTATTATTTTTTATGTATAACTCAACTAATTAGATAATTCTTCTGGTCACGAATAGCGATCCTACCAAGCTTGTGATTTAGGAGACATCATCATGTGAAAAACAGTCTAAAGCGATTATGAAAATTATAAAGCAAATCAAGAATTTTAGTTTTGCAGATGAAATTGTCTTCAGTGCAGTCAGCTGTGTAGGACAGCTATTATTTCTGCCAAATTGTATGACGTTGTGACTATAGCTATACAAGGAAAACAATAAGCACAAATAATGCTTAACTTAAAAAATTGCAAAGGGAATTGGTTTGGTGACCAGTGTGCCAGGACGAGAAAATACTTTTAGAAGGGATTTCTTACTTTAAGCTAGCAACAGTAACTTGCCGCCGTCTTACACATTTCTTTGTTAACCGACTCCCAAAATACGTAAAATGGCCGTTCTTTATTAATCAACCAGCAGAAAAAGACCGCAGAGAAACTATCATAAATAGTGGAGAAAAAACTCGATCATTTAATTTTCCACCCGTTATGTGACAAAATAAAGGTTAACCATGGTCTAAGTATATACCTAACTATGCCATTAAATTGGCCGGGGCGCACCGATATCAGAAAACTGATTATCATTCCTTTTCAGTAGTCTCAGGCATACAAAAAACTAAGAGCTTACCAGATACCTGTTTTGTTTGCCTCTACATTACCTGGTCTTACCTTTGGGGCCGAAGGATCGCGTTTTCTTGAATTCAAGAGCAGTTTTCCTAAACCTAGTGATTACATATTAAGTTGAGTGGACAGTTCAGTCCTTATTAATTTGCGCTAGTATAAAACTACACGCAGAGCCTTGCTGAGTCGTTTCTTTGTTATAGACAATCATAGATCCAACAGGGTTTGAGATATTTCCATAAAATACCACACATTAATAATTAAACTTTGTTTTTGTTTTTTCTAGTTTTCCGAAACTGACTTTCTTGCTGAAAAGAACAGACAACTTGATACACTGATGTTTTGTAAGTAAGTAAGTCATATCGACCCTAGACTGAAAACACTCACATTTTTTCGGACTGAGAACTCATCTTTTAATTTGATTTAATAATTTACATTTTCAATGGTAACTGGACAATTTATGTCATATTTTGAACCTCTATTGCCGCTGCAACCAATTATCTGGTGTAATGGCATAAAGACATCCACTCTTCAACCGATAAAAATGCTGACTGGAGAAACGTTTTTCAAGCAGCAAACACTTGTACAACGAGCTCAAAACTAATTGATTTTAATTTCGGATTTTTTACACAGACGTTTACCAACTAACAGCTATCTGCAAAAATAGGAGTTAAAGAGGACGGAAAATGTACTTTTTGCCATGACGAGAAAGAGGATTTGATACATCTATTTTGGAAATGCCAAAAAACCAAAAATTTTTGGGATAATTTCTCGATATGGCTTCAGTCGTGCCAGATCCTCCAACCAGGCAGTTACTTAGACATGACTACCGCTTTGGGCCTAACGTCAGACAGCTCTTCCTTTAAGCTCCATATAAACTTCTGTTGTCTTATAGCTAAGAACTTTATCAGGATATGCAGATCAAAAGAATGTTTCCAAATTCACAACAATTTCTTGTTTTATCTGAGACATATATACCAATTAGAAAATAAGACACCGCGCAATACAAAAAAATGGAAACCTTTCTTTTCCTCGCTGGGTCTTGTCTCCTAACTCCAAAAACATAAATTAGTGCACCTACTATGAGTATTTACATTACTTTCACCACAAAGAAAGAAAAAAAAAATGTAAAAATTAATTATAGATTATACTAAGTACAGTAATATATGGAATTACCATTGCTGTAACGTATTTTAATATTTGTAAGTTTATTGCCATGTAAGTGTGTAAATTCGCTATTTGTTTTTTTTTTGTTACTTTATTTGTTACTTTTTTTTCTTTTTATTACTTTATTTATTCTGTGTAATTTTTGTTTCTTTTCTGTGTGTGTATTACTTGCAATAAAAAAATAAAAAATATATATTAAAAAAAAAAAAATTATCTGGTGTAAAGGCTAAGCTAAAAAAGGTAACTGATATATTGCTGCAACGTAAGCACCCTCGTTAAAAGAAAAAAAAAATAATAAAGGAAGTACCGATAATTAAACAATGTTAAGTGAATATTTTTTTGGAGTCAAATTGCGTGGTTCATGATGTATTTACTTATTTATTGGGATTGTCATGCAATCATTACCAAATAACAATTAGAATTGTAGTACATGTATAGACGAGATAGACGATTGATAAAACGACAACATAATGTATATCTCACCGGTTCATGTTGTTATAAAGTAATCTTAAATTTAATGTGATAGCCAAGAAGCTATTAAAGACTTTGAAGCTGGGTCGATGGAACAAAGATGAATGTGCAGCAACAAGCAAGACGTGAAATTAGAACTCGTGAAATTACGGCGTCATGGTCATACCCTCAGGGTAACCCAGACGCTGAGATGGGGGAGGGGCTTAAAACTCAGATTTGGTGGATAGACAGGAAGGAATTGGCTAACACATTCACGTGTTAGCCAATTTTTTACTAAAATTCCTGTACCAGTCTAAACACTTCAGAAAGGAGATAGAAAGCCCCCCAAGAAAAGTCTCAAGGCCAACACTATGTAGAAAAACAAACTTAAAACTATCAGCTGCCTTAGCAGACAACATTCTTAAAAGGAAGTGAACTTAACTGTTACTGGTCAGCGACTGCTCGCTATTGACAGCTGACAGTTGACCTTCGACGCACGATTGGCGTAACGGTCGCTTGGAGTGCATCAATTTCGCATTGATCTAACTGTGTTACTTATAAGAACTTGGATGTACGTCCTCACGTGAAAGTCAAAAAAGATAACCTGGGTGAGTAGCGTCGATTGCCAGCGGGTGCTCGGGAAATGAACCTGTGTCCTCTTCCGAAAAGACGACTGGACGCGTGGATTTGCTATTGTCGATTTCCACCAATCAGATCGTTGCCTGCTCATTTCGAGCAGGCACCGTAAAGTAATCTTCCTGAGGCAGATTTCAAACGGCAGATGCAAAGGAGTTGCTTGATGTGGCGTGCGATCAAGTTTTGAATAGTATGTTTTAAATATTAAAATGTACAAAAAGAAAAATGTTGGAGAAGCTGGTAAGTGGTAAGGACTGCGGGTTCTGTACGTCAACAAACCGGTGGGATCTGGGTTATCAATTATTGTTTTCCAGTTTGCACCGATGGTTGTTGACAGCTTTCTTGAAAAGCGACCTTCAAGTCCATTTCTGTTGAAATTTCACCCCTAATCTAACACTCACTCACCGGGAGAGGGCAACATTTTCTTTATGTTACCCTCTCTCGGTAGGTTAGTGTTTGACTCTAGTGTCCAGTGTCCGCTGAGCGACTAAACGGTTAAAATGTCGTACTTTGCGCAGATGTACATGTCGCTGATTTTTGAACTCTTGTTGGATCATTGTCAATAGAGTTATGTGGTCAAGAGGTGAGGTTGATCGGAAAGAATTGCAGAAAGGTGATCTTTAGGCATCACTTTGTAAATTCCGCGGTGCAAAAAATGTGTGCATGTATTTTTTTGCGTGATATTTGGAGCTGTTTTCGAAGCAAGTAAGGCCGATCGGGCGATTCTTTCTTTCCTTCTGTCTATTATCACAATAGGTTAGATGATGTTATACTGCTCAAATTGCGATTAAACCTCTTACAAAGAAGAAAAACGGACCGGGAAACAATGATTATACTTTATTGATCACATTTACCAGTTTTAAATCATTTTGTTTAGATGTAAGATTTCAGTTTGCCATAAAAATTCCCATTGCATGCAAAATCTCATTTTTTCACTTGGGCTACCTAGGGAGAGAGTGGCGGAAATAGAGCCTATAACCTGAGATTAGGCGTTGTTTCAGGACACCTGATCGCAGGTTATAGAGCCTATAGCCAGGGGAATTTACCATTTACTCAAAAAAAAAAAATAAAACCGGAAATTCCAGTTGGAAAATCAAATGGCTCGCGTCATGCCATGCCGTTTGGAAAGCTTTAGAAAGAGCTTAATTGATAGAGAAGATGTAATGTTTCTACTTATTTTAGTCTCCTCACCTGTTTTGGTTAAATTTGTGTTGTGCACTCAAATGTTCTTGCCGTTGCTTTTACTTTTACTCTCAAAAATAAGTAAATCACCATAGGACGCCAATTAAAAAAAAAAAAAAAAAAACACTAAGAAGATAATTATACAAAAAGTGGAAAAATAATACAGACTGAGGGTAATTGGTTTCCTTCAGTTTTAACTTATTCATTCGGCATTTATTAAAAGAACCGTCCAAAGCGATACATATGATTACAATTTAAAATTGCGGCATCTAGCTCTCGTCAAAGAGGATGTCGTCTGTCTCTGTGCACTCCATCTTTTATTTAAACAGATGTCCTAATATAAGCGTCCAAAACAGTACACAGAGTGAGGAGCTTATGCATTTTCAATAAAAGAAAATGTGTTTTTTCAGTTTTACATGTTTTTCTTTTTGCACGTGATTGAAACCATTCTTACCTCAGTGGCGGAAAAAAAGATGCACATTAATCAAGTCGAAAGACTTTTTTCAATAATGAAAATTTCTCACCTTTAATCTCTCTCATTATTACTTCTTAAGAACATGCTGATGACGCTTTAATAGGGTGGTTTAATTTTTTTTATAATTAATTCTTGCTTACCTGTCCGCAGACTTTGGTAAATATCATGTGTTGAGTTTAGTTACTTCAAATCATAATCGTAAGGTACATACGAAGTACATTTATATTTTACGAAATGTAGTATGTGTGTCATGAAGGACTTTCATCATTACCAAAAACATACGTTATTATTCTCAGCTGAGAAATTTGCAATAACGCTTATAAATACCACTGATTCAGGAAACGTCATGATATGCTTACTTGGCAGCTAAAAACGTCTGATCTAAATAATAATCGAAGTGGTTTTTTTAGAATATATAACAATTATTCACCGAAGTGGAGGTGGCTAGTGTTGGAAATATTTACCGTGACCGCGAAGCAGTGAGGTAAATATCACTTCTAGCCACCGACACTGATTTTTGGCGCGCGATGACCGAACGGCCGCGGTCGTCGCTTTTTCTTAGCGACAAATAAAACTTTTGAAGGCGTTTGTTTAGCTCTTGCGGGGAAGTTTCTTCAAAAGGAGTTGTGAATTCTGTTTGTATTTAAAATAATCCTGTAAAAAAGGTTATTAAATTTAGTTTTAAGCTTATTTATGAACAATTCAACTAAATAAAGTAACGTAAGACTTAGCTTAATTTGCATTTGTAAACAAAAAAACTTTTTCACCATTTTTATCGATAACTATTCAAGTCAAAAAGACAAAGCTTTACCTATTAAAACTTCGAAACCGGACTTCGTCACCTTCTTCATGTATTTCGGAAATAGCTTGCTTGATTAGTTGTGAAATTTCTTAGTTTGTTACGGCAGCAAACCGAGAAAGCATTTTGCTCGCAACCTACGCGAGTTTTGCGTCGCTCGCTCGGAGGAACTGGAGGTGAACCAGTGAATAGCGCAGGATATTCACTGATTGAGTAGCCAATCAGAGCGCGCGAAAAACACTATCCACTGTTTTAGTATATACTAAATATATATATTTTTACATTTCATTTTACATGAGCCTCTACAAACAGTTTCTTGGACATCATCACGAGTTGCAACTGGCTTGGTTCAACCGTCCTCTTACAGGCTACACTGTTACGGATACTACGTTTAAGGTATAGTCAATCAGTTTTGACGATTTCTGATAAAACCGTCAATGTAAACTGTAGGAAAACAAATATGAACTGTTAAGAGCGAATGTCTGTAAAAATCGAGCAACCGGCGGCCACGGTCAAAAATTAAATTTCGCTCATATCTTGTCCATGATGATACTTATTAGTAAGTAACTAAACGTGGTGGAGTTTGTTTTTCACAAGGCCACTTGGATTTGGAGAAAATCGACAAAATCAATTTTCGTGGTGGGCGACTTGAAAACAACCAAAATTTGAGGCAAAATGAGGCGATCTCAAAACTTCGCTCACACGCAAAAAGGAAGAAAGCGTGGTAAAATATTCCCCCATAAATCAATTTATAAAGGGTTTTAGCCCTAGTATGGCGGTTAATTCTTATCTTAACGATAATGGTGAAGGTAAACAATTTTATTTTGGTGTTGGTTCTTTTTCAACTGAACGAAGTTTAAATTTAGACCTAAAGTCGCGATTTTATTTTTAGGCATGTGCTACACCTTGGTTTTTCCTGAAACTCAAGCTATAAGTTAGTGAAACATTGTACTAAAACATATGTAAGAACTGGCTTGGGTAATTTAAGTTGAACAAATTTTGAGTGAAATATGACACATTTGCATAATTCACCAACGCCTTGTTGTTGCCGAAAGGGATCATTGGCATTTCTTGAGAAGAAATCTGATGTACTTCTATAGTACGATAGTTAATTTGCTAACATGCGATAGGAATTAACTTACCTTTATAGTTTGGGGCACTTGTTTAACTTTTTCTACTCTCGAGCTCCAAAATTCTGCTGGCGCTAAGGCATTTTGTAATTTGACCTCTAAGAGAGGTCATTGGAGATGGGCCAGGTTATTAAAGTGTCACTCAAACCGAATGAGCGTTATGATCTAAATTCTTAAGGTGGTTGAACAAAATATTTCACGAGAAAAATATGTTTTTAAGACATTTTCGGCGATCTGAAAGATGTTCTTACCATTTAATAGAATCAGTTACAACATACAGGGAGGAAGTGTGAGAAGACAAGGAGTGGTTGTAAGCGGGGCCTAAATTTTAGTTCTTTACATTAATTTCCATAGTCCAGCTGACGCACATTTTTTTTTGTTTTTTGTTCTACAATGTGGAAAACTGAAATTAAAAAATACAGTGGAACCCCGTTAATGCGACCAGCGTTGGGCCATAAAATCCGAGCTAGGAGGTCACATTAAAGAGGTCTTCAAAAGAATAAAATGACTCGGAGATTTTCACGTCTGGGTGGAAAGACTATGGGAGGTGAGCTGAGGCAAGAGGTGGTCGTATGAACGGGGTGGTCGCAAGGCGGGGTTCCTCTGTGTATAAACAGAAACAAGAGTTTGACGATCGAATAACCATGTTCACATTAGAAAAAAATATATATACTGAAAAATAATTGCAAACTAAAATAACTAAACTAAAATAACATTGTTTATCTTCCAGACTATCGTCAAGACAAGAATTCATCACCAAACCAGAAGTAGAACCCTTTATAAATTGATTTATCGGGAAATATTTTACCCCGCTTTCTTCCTGTGTGCGAGCGAGCGAAGTTTTGAGACCGCCTGATTTTGCCTCAAATTTTGGTTGTTTTCAAGTCGCCGACCACGAAAATTGATTTTGTCGAATTTCTCCAAATCCAAGTGGCCTTTTGGAAAACAAACTACACCAAGTTTAGTTACTTACTTATGCCTATCTATGGACTAGATATGAGCGAAAATGATTTTTTGACTCTTGCCGCGAATTTCGATTTTGCTCGATTTTTACAGACATTTGCTCTTAAATGAGCTCAGGGTTTCAATGAACAGAATTTTCTTGGTCAGACAGTTTAAACTTGAAGGTTCAGCGGGTTTTCGCAAACTGGAACGTCCTCTGACTGGAGGCGTACTCGTCTGGTCCATGTTTACCAATAATTAAAACCTGAGCCAACCATCATCAAAATGGCCCTTTTAACATGGCAAGTGTGGTAAGTAAAGATCGTCATTAACGCTCAACTTCAATTTCAACTTATTCATTCAGCATTCTATGACCAACCTTGGTACTCGACGACGAATCATTTATCTGCTCTTAAGTATATATATGATCAACAATCAAACTGAGCCATTAAAAGACAGTGTTGAAAGCTTAAATTTGTTTTCGGGATAACGAAAAAAATAAAAGGCAGTCTGTGACTGCATGTGGCTTCTGTTTTAGTTTTGTAGAATATAGTGCAGTAAAAGAGGAATGTGTAAAATGAACAACTGTAGTTAATGCCAAAATTGAGAAAAAAGGATGACCTGGTTTGAACAGAGTTTGTTAGTATTGCACTTTATTAAATAACAGTTATTTAGGTATATTAAAAAAAACAACAACAAAACAAATAAGCAAACAAAACAAAACAAAACAAAGCAAAAAAAAAAAAAAAGACAGAGAGAAAGAAGAAGGCGTACCTTACACGACTCACTACACCACAAAGGATGTTTACGTATTCTTTGCGGAAAGTTTAAACTTTGATGGCTTTTCCATGGAACTTCCGTCGGCAAATGCCATTCACGATTTTCCTGAGGAAGGAGGGGACGTCTGTACACAGGCTAGCCTTTGAAAGGGAAAAAACCGGGCTTTTGACAATAAAAAATAACAATGTAAACGCATTTCATGGCAATAAGAACATATGCCATACAAAGCCGATACAACTCGTCGGCGAAGTAAGACGCAAAACATGTTCCCGTTGCTATTTTGGAGCTATTAAATGGTCAAAATCACACCCATTTTCGGTTCATACAGGTTCTCAAAGAATAGCATAGCATGACATTTTCACTTTCAGATCACTTTCCAGCCAGCTGGAATTTGTATATCCCCGTTATCTTGGGGAGCCGAAGAGAAAATGCTCATCAGGCTTCTCGTCAAGTTCAACCCCTGGACGATCCAGTCCCCAAGTGGAAGTTAACCATCGTACTAATTTGAAATACTCCTAGCTTCCTGTCTTAAATTTGGTAAGACCCCTAACCGTGCTGTAGAAAATTAAATTAGGAATTAGAACAAAAACAAAAAGCCAAGAAAAAAGAGGACGAATAAAAGAGAAAAAAAAAATTCACTTCTAGGGCACGAACCCCGTACCGCTGAGGCAGAAGCACGGCCAGACGCATCACGAATGTTTTTATACCAGTAATCATCGCCAAAAGCACTTTTTAAAACCCCTTTTTGTCTTCCTGGGGCGCGGCCACAATTTCAACAGGACCAAGATAGTGGGCTTCCTGTGCAAGTTTACGGACTTACCGACTAACGGACTCACTCACAACGGCATGATATAATGAGGGGGGCGTTGGGATTTTCGGTTTTACGGTTTTGGCAATTTTCTAGGTCGGTTTTTCGGTTTTTGCAATGAAAAACTTCGGTTTTTCGGTTTCGTTGTCCGTTGTGGTTTCCGGTTTTCCCCCTTTTTAGCATCTGGTTTTCGGTTTTCTGGCAAAACCAACGCGGTTTTTCGGATTTTGGTGACCGATGTGGATTTCGGTTTTTCCAATTTGAAAGGACGTCAAAGACAAACCTGCACGGGCTCCCAATGTGGTTTTTGTGGTTGTGTCGCGTTATCAACTGCCTTCAAGTTACAATTTTGCTCTTACAAGCATGTCTTTTCTGATATGATCGGAGGTCCCAAAAATTGTTTTCAGCAGAGGCTGATTTTCTATTTTAGACTCCAGTTTGCCATTAATTTCTTTTAAGATCTTGTATCGCTGGGTGATACCGGAAAGGCAATATTAATCGTCTCTCTTTAATTTTTGCTTTTGTTTTATTAAGTCAAAGTTGACCTC
The DNA here is from genome assembly GCF_958299795.1 of Porites lutea. Classification (NCBI taxonomy): domain Eukaryota; kingdom Metazoa; phylum Cnidaria; class Anthozoa; order Scleractinia; family Poritidae; genus Porites; species Porites lutea. The sequence continues at coordinate 9,760,658 of NC_133205.1, forward strand.
TGACAATAGCCTGTGTACACATGCTTTCTTTTTAACTCGTGGGTACGCGCGAGCGTACCACGAGTTATTGCAGGACTGAGATATGCAAATGAGTCACTCCCTCACTCGTAGTAGACGCACTTCGTAATTAATCGGGTCCGAACTCGAGAGCGCGAAGATCTATCGTTTCCAAAGAAGCACGCGCTCGCCGAAGTTCGGTAGCATCAAATTCCTCGCTGCGAACGTGCATCGTGCGCTACAGCACGGTTAGGATAGAGGTCGTACCAAATTTAAGACAGGCAGGAATCTTTCAAATTAGTACGATTCAAAAGCCTTTGACCCGTCCAGGCGTTAAACTTGACAAGAAGATGAGCATTTGCTCTTCGACTCCTTCAACTTCGACGCTGGCTTGATCTCCTACCTTGTAGTACTGTAGTAGGTTATGTGTATGAATGAATTTATGGAGGTCAGTATAAAACACGGACTACGGACTGCGGACTGGGTATAAAATACGGACTATAAAATCAGACTGGTGAAATGTATGGTAAATAAAGGCACTTCTTCTTCTTCTTCTTCTTAAGGACTCCCCAAGATCAAGGGGGGAAATGGATGTGAGTTTGAGCATTACCTTTTTAAAATAACAGCGGAAATCGAGATAAGAAAACATAAGCTAATGTTTTGCGTCCTACTTCGCGGAGGAGTTGTGTCGGCTTTGTATCGCATATGTTCTTTCATTGCCATGAAATGCGTTTACATTGTTTTTTACTGTCAGTAGCCTGGTTTCAATTAGCCTTAATTTCATCCCATTGCTTCGAGTCGTTTTTATGGCTCGATCGTTTGCCCAGTCGTTTGCCGGCGGAAGTTCCATGGAAAAGGCATTAAATTTGAGACTTTTCACCAAATCATGTGACCAACCTCAATGGCGTAGTGGCTTTGTGAGGTCGGGTCAAACCGAAAGTACCGGGGTCAAATCCTGCTAAGGACCTTCTTTTTTCCCTTCTTTCTTTCTTTTTTTTTTTTGTTTTGTCTTGTTTGCTTATTTGTTTTGCTGTTTTTTTTTTGGTTTTGTTTTTAAATATATACTTAAATAACTGTTACTAAAGTGCAATAAACAGCAAGAAAAGTATTGTGTTTCCAGAACAAGGATAGTATATTTATAATATGAATTTCTATCATTTCCTAAAATTCACTGTGGGAAAACCAGAGGTGATAACTAGTTGATTATTTTCTAAACAACGTACCCACGAGTTGCCGATAGTCTTTCTTTGATTCTATTTTTTTTAAGAGTTTGTTCTAAACAATCTTATTGTTTCGCCTTTAATGCCACCCCCGAGGGTGGCACGAGGTACATTGTATATCAGTTGAAAGGTTTCAGTCGGCTTGTAATTGGTTTTGATGTCCACAAAAACCACATTGAGAGTCCGTACAGTAGGTCTGTCTTTAACTTCCTTCGCGGGTTAGATTCCTCTGTTGGTCTCTGTGCAGTCACATGTTTGGCTACTTTATATATTTCTATTTTACAGTCAATCCAGATCAAACTGGAAGGTGCGATTTTGGATTTTTAATGGGGTGTACACCTGGAGAGCTTTTCACGGACGCAAAACTTCCCCCAATGTCCTCTATTGCCATTCAGTCGAGGATCTTTGTAAATTCTCCTAGAGGGCCCTAGGCCAGATATGCCCGTTTTAGGACCATAGCATCCATAGATAGTGTTGATACTTTGATGATATTAACATCTAGAATGATGATGTGCTATTGTGTAGTCCTCATGTTCCACATATCACCAACGTTTGAGATCTAGACTAGGGTTTGGTGAAAATTGAGCTGTATAAATCTTCGGTTTTGATGTTTTTGTGTGCGGTTTACGGTTTTGATCGAAATCTATCGCGGTTTTTCGGTTTTGGGTAATTTTTAGAGCGGTTTTTCGGTTTTTTATAGACCCCAACGCCCCCCTCTATAATGGCTACGCGCCCTAAAGGGAGGCAGGAGCCACACAAATGTTTGTTATGGCTCTAAAGAGGAACGATTTCAAAGTTCAATCGCGAGGTCTTAAGCTGTTCAACTGAGTCAGATGTCACCCGCCCCTTTTGATTTGCGAAGTCACGTGACTAGTTAAAGAAAATTACCACGGGACCTCCGAGCATTTATTTCACATCTGTCTGAGGTTCAAGAAAGTTTGAGTTCCCCGTTGTCAAGATCTACTTTATCAGGTAACATCATATATAAACTTGCACTGCATGACGAAATCATCTTGTCGAATTGTTATCACATGATTGAATAGCAGTGCCGTTTACATTCACAGGCTTTTAAAGATTACAATAATAAACATTTAAGTCTTTTGCATGCTTCAATTCCTTAATGAGTGGCACCGTAAGGAAATCAAGAACGCGTTATCTTTGTCATACACCTCTGCCGAAATATGGTGAGGTTAATGTGTGTTCGGCTATCTTACATTCCACCAGATTCGCGTCAGTTATTGATACCAAACGTTTTGTATAGTGTCTAGGACAATCTTAAAGTTAAACCATCAGATGTTTAAAGTTCATTGTATGCTCGAACCTTTTGCTGCGTGAAATATGTCTGTTGCCTTTCAGAAACAAGTGAGTGAAGAAAGTTAGTTGAATATCCTCTTTCGACCGACTCCGTTGAAACATGACGTGGGATAAACGTTCGGCATGTTGTTATTTCAGAACGATGAGAACGAACTTCTTGTTTATCACATTAGCTGCATTAGCTATTACGTAGATCCTATAGGTCACACTGGAACTAGTTCACTTAACAATTATCTTGTAAACTTGAACTAGCTAGATCAAGCCCCAAAACTCGAGAAAACATAAATTTATTTACAAGAAATCAAAAAAGTGTTAAAATCCCTGAATGATTAACATAAATGTCATGATTAAAAGGACCGCGATGTTTTCGTCAGTTATAATTCAGTTGCCGGTAAATGTTTAGGGTCGAACAGATGAATTTATTTGTTGTGAATAAAGATCAAGCTACTAATTTAAACAATAAATACAGTACTCCCAGGAGATCAACGCGTTCTTGACGTTTTTACGACCTATTCAGCAAATCAGCGGATATTTGCATTTTAAAAATTGCTGTAATTACTTTTGGTAGCTCTTGATCAGTTTTAATCATGAGCACACCTAATCCCATTGTATTTTTTTTATTGTTGACACCGACAATCGTCCTCAAGTGTGGTTATTTTGCATTTGCCTAGAATTTATCAAAATATCTTAAAAAAACCTAAACTTTAAGCAGGTAAGGTTTTACATTGCCACATTCATTAAAAAAAGTACTAAAACCTGATAACAATAATATAGTAATAATTAAAAATTTATAATGCGCTCTTTCCATGCAAATATGATTAAAAGCGTGTAACAACTGATGCTGTAAATGTTAAAATGAGCATAATAATCAACGCTACAAGTAAACAACCCTAAAATTAAATAAAAATAAAAACACTAAATATATTATATAGTAGGTTAAAAACATTACATATCAAAAGCTAGTCTAAAAAGATACTTTTTAAGTAAAGATTTAAAACTTTCAAAAATTGTCCTCAAGACGGATAAAGGGGCAGATTGTTCCATAAATATAGGGGCCCCAGATGAAGAAGCAAGATCCCCTTAAGTCTTTTTCAGTTTTAAACTAGGATACTTTAAGATAAGACCGCTAGCTGAACGGAGATAGCGCGGCTGTTCTTTAATAGCAATCAAATCAATCAAGTAACCAGGCGCATGACCGTAGATATATAGCTTTAAAAGTAAGAAGAAGTATTTCAAAATCAATACGAAATTTGACAGGAAGCCAATGTAACGAACATAGCTGGTGCTAGAGGAACATTAGATATAACCCGAGCAGCTGCATTCTGCAAACGTTGCAGTTTAAGTAGACAGAACAGAGGGTACTAAACCAAATAGAAGGCTGTTGCAGTAATCTAAGTATAGGATGAAGATTCCTGAGACAGATACTTTCGGATACGCCGAATATTGTATAAATGGAAAAACCCAGATTTGCAAGTTTTGTGGATCTGTTCCCGGAGATTCAGATTACCGTGACAGGAGCAACGTCAATGCTTCCTACGGTAAGGCTATCGATATTCAACTTTGGAATGTTGCTGTTTTGTACCAATCAACATGAACTCAGTTTTGTCATCATTAAGTTTGAGCTTATCCGTTGGCATATTCGTACGAATGTCCGATATATAGCGTTCTATGGCAAGGACCGCATCAGTCTTATTAGTAGCCGAGCCAGGACTAAACGACAGTAGGTAAAGCTGAGTGTCATCAGCATAAGTGGGTGCCTCAGATAAATGGCATTTGATGACTTCAGAGAGTTTGCTGGAGTAAATGGTAAACAACAATGGCCCCAGACACGATCCTTGTGGAAAGCCATAAGGAAGCCTAAAACTGTCAGATGTAAAGCCATTTAGCGAGACTCGTGCGACCCATTGTTAAGATAAGTCGTAAACCAATTCAGGGCGGTGCCATTAATTCCGATACTTGACTTAAGACGAACAAGCAGGATTTTGTGGTCAACAGTGTCGAACACGGAGCTCAAATCTACAAGAACTAGAAGGGTTACATGCTTGCAATTCTTATTCATGAGAATGGCATTTTAATAACAAAAGCCTACACAGAAGCTAAATGGTTTCGTAAAAAAAATGATAATAATAATACAGAAACATGCCTATGAGTTAAAAGGTCCTAAAAAACAGGCCTATATACTCGTTAAGGTCCTTTTTAGTTTGGGGTACCCATGAAATTCCGCCTCCGCCGCTCCGAATGCGAGATGCAATTCAATAACATTGAATAGCAAGTTGACATTTTCAATGATGCCGATAAGGGTATTCATCAATTCATTGACTGGGCACATATTGGCAATCATTGGTATAAACATAACAGGCGGCCACGTAATATTGTCTTTCAAATAAATTTCTTTTATCAAATGACCTACAGCTGTAGTCCGATCTTCTAATGAAAGTACTCTTCTACTTCTACTCTGACTTCTACTAGAGGATTTACGACAACAATAACGACATATAATTTTGAACAACAGTAAAACGAGCAGTGATTTTTTCTGATCAAAGAAATGTTTAAAAAAACTTGCCCAAAACAGTATATTAATTGTTTTTCCCCTAATTATGTTACTTTGAAGTCCCCGCTCAATAAGAAGTTTTTATTTACTAGGAAGGAAATAATCCCCAGATAGAAGTCCATTAACACATGGCTTAAAAAATCTTCAAAAATGCCGGTTGGCAATTAATCATTCTAGCCTAAATGATTGCTATAACCTAGGTAATCCTTTTAGTAAAAACAGATTTCCGTATGAGTACGGGAGATTTAAAGTCAGTGAGAAACACTGAAGTAGAATAACTGAAAATAACCAGTCTAAGCATGGCGAGAGGAAAAATTAAAATAAATTCAAATACTCAGGGAAGTAAAATTCGTAGACAGCCTGCAGGGAACGTAGCTCAAGAAAAAGAAATAAATCATTGATATATGATTGCATGATTGTTATTCTGTCATGTTTGTTCTTATTAGTATTCTAGCCTTTTTTTGTTTTTTTTTTCAATGTTTATACTTACGAAGCACAGTGGGATAGCTGGGGCATAAACAAAAATTTGCATTTTCTTTTAAACAATTTTTTTCAGAACAACAAACTGCAGTTTGCTTATCATAAATTCATCCGTCATTCAGTGTTGATGAGCTATGTTTGGTTGGGTTCCTACATGCAAGTGATCGAGAGTCATCAGGTCATACGTGAGTAACTGGTAAAGCTCTGATTGTTTGCTCGATTGAATCTTGAGAGTATAATTCGTATGAACTGAGTATTGAGTCAAGAAACTTAGAGGTGTTGCAGGCCAGTGAAGGTTCTTAGGCATGATCACAGATCAAATGCTGCATTAACACTCTAGTCTTATATTTAGTCTTACGTAACTTCATGACTGCTAGTATATTTCTAACGACATGGGAATCTCTAAAGCCGTTTTCTTGAGTTGAATTACTAGATAAGTTCAAGATTCGAAATGAATCTAATTCTGCATGGCCGTGAACTCGAGTAATTGTTTAAAATTGGAATTGCAGGAGTTATATTTTAGTCATAAAAGATTCATAATTATCTAACTTTCGCTGTGCTTTGTTGACAAGTCCGTTTATCGGCTACAAGTCGGCTATGAAGTAAGTCGTTTCAGTGTTTTACCCCACGGTAATAACATTAAACTACGTAGTTTCTGCGAAACTTAATTACAACTTTCCTACGAATTATATCGAAGTTCACAGAAATGTAAACGACCAGCCCGAAACATTCAGTTTTTCAAAGTTACTGCTGTTCATGATAATGCTAATACACTACAACAGATTTAAGAAATCATCTGGCTACCTTTAGCCGATACCCAGCGGTAAATAATTCCGAACGGCCTGATACCCAATCTGCCTGATTTGTTGGACCGTCAGACTGCGCCGACTGAGATGAATGTGGACACTGGTCTTAAGCTATCGAAGGCGCTCTACGCTTAAGATTATTGTTTATAATTGATTCAAGTGGGTAAGGTTCTTTTTTAAAGAGGGCTTTATTAAAAAAGCTGCGTTGAAATGACCTCAGCTTTTGTTTTATTACTTAAATATTTTAAATGTGCGATATTAATTCAAACTGCATGTGCTTAAAATTGATTTTGCTTATTTAATGACTGAATAATCAAAATCTAACGTTTTGATACTTGTCAAAGGTAATGATAACATGACTCGGTATAAATTCAGAATCTGAAACTCCTCATTTATTTTCTTTTCCCTCTCTAAGTGACATTAAAGGTATCATATTTGAGGGAAAAAAAATTCTTGGAAAAACGGCTCCGTTTCATAGCAACCGTGCCAAAATTAACTCGTCCCCCCCGCCTGTGGGAGGCAGAGGACGAGAAATAAAAGAGAACAAAAACTTTTTGTTTCTAAAGAAGGAGCAGTAGGAAATATATACGCTAAACTTGTGAACACGAATATGACACATTCTGCTTTTAAAAAAGTCAGAGTTCTTTAAATAGCGCTTCCATTATAATTAATACTGTGGATGTTATATTTTTTCAGCGCACACAGTTGCTACATGTGTAGACTACGTACAATGACAGTGCTCACTTTCAGTTAACACGCAATAGGTTATCGTAGTTACGTGTACGCAACTTAAGCATTTTGAAAAAACAAACAAACGGACTGGATGCAATAAGATTCTAACCTATGACATCTGCGATACCGGTGAATCTTAATCTTAATTTTGGTACCAATTATTTGAAATCCAACTTTTCAATTATTTGGTGCAGAAGTAATTAAATAAGTTCAATGCGGCTAAACGTAACAATTAACTCGAAGTAAATTATTTGTCTGAACCACCCCTCCCCCGGAGAAACACTCCTCTCCAGGTCAGTCTCCTTTAAAACCTGCATCTGCTCCTAAAAAATGAATTTTAAGCTAGGCTATTAATTAGCGTAGAGACATCATATTCGTATAGGTAATAGCAAGATATGTAGTGATGTTTGGCATAAATACCATGAGTGATATTTCAAAATTGTTATACGTAATTTCACGAACCGTTAGGCGAGTGAAATTTGAAACAATTTTGAAATACCACGAGTGGTATTAATGCCAAATAGCACGTAAAAATCATGCTATTTGTTTGTACCACTACCCGCAAACTACCCGCAATAGTTTTGTAATTTTTCAAATTAAGCTGAAGTACCACTGGTCTAAGCCAATCAAATGACAGACATTTCTCACGTAGTGGTATAGATAAATATATTCAATCTTGGACAAGAAAAAATGGAACTACCTGATCTTGATTGCAGTGAGCTTCTTGTAGGGTCGACTTTTCCTCTTTATAATTGGTACTTCATCAGTTCCTCACCCCTTATGCCTGAAGAATTTTTTTTACAAAGACGCTATTAATTAATTACGTGAAATAACTATTATGTAGGTTTTGAGGTTCTGATGCCAGGGTTGTTGCGGTTTTCTTTAAATAAATCACCCATAGTACTAAATTGATTTCGCGGACGTGTTTAATTATACTATCTTTTAGTCTTGAATTCAAAATACTTTGATTGTTACTAAGAAAACCCCCGGAATCTATTTGTACAGGGGATGGATGAAAAAGAGAAGAGCGAGATGAAAGAACGCTCAGAGGAAACGTTCGTATCATTAATAAAAGACTTCTGCGGCTACACTTCTGCGCATGGCCCTGAAAGAATTATGTCTGCAAAACAATGGATACGAAAAGCTTTCTGGAGCTTGCTTTTTGTCGCTGCAATCTCCGTGTTAGGAATGCAAGTTCGTACGTTGTACAACAAATACAAGAGTCGACCGCTTGTCACCTCAGTTACACTGGAGTCTGACACGGTAACGTACAGTAATGTCGAAGGGAGGCGGGAGGGAGCAGTTGGGTGGCGCTATGGAGAATATAGGCGGGAGGGTAAGGGAGGCAGGCAGAGGAGAAGGCTGGAGGTGGGAGGTCTAAAAGGGTGGGAAGCTGGAGAAATAGGAGAACATTACGCAACAACGCTTAATATTGCGCCTTCGAAAAAAGCGTCAAAATGGGGAAGGAACCGGAAATGCAGGGTACGGGAGTCGGGAGGTTTGGACTCCCCTGTTCCCCCTACGGAATTATTGAAGTCGTTTTAGTAAGGAGGGCAGGTTGAAGTGTTTGTTCAAATTTCGACTGCTGCAAGTCTTGTACTTCAATCCGGGATATCAGGACGATAACGATGATAACAACATTTGCGATGATAACATTAACGATAACAATAACGATATAGATGTCTGAGCTAAAGACAAAGATGAAGATATCAGAGCAATGATAATGGCGACGTCAGTATCGAAGACGATATGGATATGAATGCTAACACTTTTGATCACGATGACATTAATGATTAGAAAATGAGTGAAAACGATGACGAGGCTACAGTCAGTCACACTAAGGCTCATAACAATGATGGTAACCTCTGATAAATAAACTTTTGATAAACCGACTTGAACGAAAAAAAATTATATCACCGCCATTTGACTTAAGTGCTTTAAAAATGTTGTGTTTATTTTTCTTACAGAGTCTTCCTTTTCCAGTTGTTACTATCTGCAATTTTAATGCTCTTAAATATGACTCGCTCCTCGAGAGCAACTTGACTGCTCTCAAAGCGACGTTCCCAGCACGAAGTAAGTTGGTTCAGGGTGATGTAATATGCGAATAATACGTTCTTTAAAGTGGTGTATACCTGCTTGAATTTTTGCATGCTTTACAAGACCTCATTGCCCCGCCATGTGATGTAATCCAAGATAGTCTTGGATAGATTCCTTGTCGGTGGAACTTAGACTCCGGATTTCATGCAGTTAGCGGGATTCCGGACTCCACCAGAAAAAAAATTCCAGATTTCTGAATCCCGATTACCTTGCATGGAGCGAACCTCAATTCGGCGTTTAATTATATTCTTTCAACGTGCTGTGTGATTCAATGAATGTAAATACATCCAACAGATGAAGAAAGTTGACCGCTAATTTAGGGTAGTGCAGCCTATCATGAAACCAGCAACATATCATGCTATTGAATGTGAATGCGAAATAATCAGCATGTCTTCACATTTCTTCACCAAGCTTAAAATTTACCATCTTTCATTCTTTCTCCATATCATCTTATTCTAATCTTCTTACATTTCGCAGATGCCTCATCCTCCCAGCAAAGAAGAAGGCGTCGATCAACAGACGATTTTGGAAGCGCTTCTCCGACCACCGATCCCACAAACAACGAAGATTATGAGAATTGGTATGACTGGGAAGGGGAGGACTCTGTTGACTACGACGCAGAATACTTGGCGACTGAAAAAGTGGCTCTTCTCATGGCGGAAGAAGATAAAAGTGTTCTTTCGTCTCTCGGTCATCAGTTCGAAGATATGGTATTGTCGTGTACCTTCCGAGGAATTCAATGCAGGTACTGTACATATCTGTACTTTTTTAAGGCATGATTATGCAACCGGTTCGCTAAGCTAGGTAATTTGCTGGTTTGTTAGTTATTTTTGTTTTCAAGTTGTTCCCAATTTTAAAAGGAAACTTAATTTTAAGGTTTAACTTTTTTCTTTTACTTAGCAACTTTACAGATAGGTTTTGGTCCAAATATTGGCACTACAAATATGGAAACTGCTATGTTTTCAATAGCGAATTAACAAGCTCTGGAGTAAAAAGGAAACTTTTGATATCAAACAAGGCGGGTCCTTCTCATGGTGAGTTTTCTAGTTGTGTTGAAGTTATAGACGAATTTCTCGACATTGGAAAGTTTTCTCCCAACTGTTCACGGAAGCCTCAGTTCCTGCAATAGCTGCCTCAATGTTCCTTCAAGTATTGAACTACACTTAAGTAACTCTGTTCTCAGAAGTATAGTATGGGTATAAGATGCTTTAGCAATGTATGATGGGTTGCAAACGTACAGTATTTCAAGTTACAATTTGTTACATCTTTGTGTGTTCATTTACTGCTTGATCACATCGGTCTTATTAGTTTTCTGCGTATGATCTTAGTAACTTTTGTCCTATCCTCAGGTCTTAACCTTGAGTTAAACATTGAACAGGATGAATACCTTGATTCCTTCACACCAGAAGCAGGGGTTCGGGTCGACATTACCAATCAGGGACAAATGCCTTTTCCATTGGAAAGAGGACTTAGCCTAGCACCAGGCTTTGCAACAGCAATTGGCCTAAGAAAGGTTTGAAGAGTCTTTTGTTATCTTTATTAACGTCTGTGGCTTGGATCAGCAGCCTGCGTCGTAGAGATAATCTCACCCCAGCTTGTAACGTCTACGTAGCGCTCAGATCCTTGTTATGCTTCGGCCCAAAACGAACTCAACAAATTCTCTAGGTGTGCGCGTTTCGAATTCCCCTTTAAGCTAGTTGGAGAATCGACAATGACCTTTTTGACAGGCCAATCATGAAACATACGAACAAGGGTCTCTGGGCTGGCCTCTCAGACGGACTTAACCAAAGGTTAAACGCAGGGTAGACCTAAATACTAAGACTATGACCATGACATCGGCAGATTGATAGCGCATCTAAAATTTCCAAGTGTACGTATAGTGTACCAACCATACGCATTGTTCAATATATAGTCAATAGGAAATCGACCGATCACAGCGCGTGCTTCAGTTTTGTTACCTGCTAAACTGCAGTGGATCGTAATGTGAAACCAGATTTTTATTTTCTTTGTTTCCTTTTTTTTGCGACAGGTCATCATCCAACGAGAAGATCCTTTTAAAAACGACCGCTGTCACAAAAACACCTCAGTACATAAATCCCTTGATTTGTACAACAGAATGTTTAACGCAACATACTCGGCAACGGTGAGATATGGTCATGTCGGTGTCAGCGATTTTCCCATTTATTGTACTATAGAAGTGATGTTTCGTAGTTGGCTGGAATCATATTTGTATTTTCATTTTGTCTCTCTCATTTTCGATACATTTTTGTTTTCATTTAAAGGCTTGTAAGGAGTCTTGCCTCGCTGCAAATCAGTTTGGAATTTGTGGCTGCATGGAGTACAAATTTCCCGTTGACAAAGAACCATTGTGCGACATAACTAACAGATCTGTCAGTAAGTGCAAACAGTTGTGTGCAGGGGTTATGGGCACACGGCCACACTCAAGCGTCGCGTCATTGCGCAATGTCCTCATTTTCTCACAGGCGGACAATCTGTAAACGTTAGTGGCGTTTTGATTTCTTGAAACCAAGAGAAATTCCACAATCATCGTCATTTGCAATTTCTCGAGGCTTAAGGAAATTTTTTTCTGAGTTGACGTCGGTATTTTTCAACCACACGGAGGCTCACTGAGCGCTCGAAACAGTTTTGCCTTCACTCTGCCAGTTTAATAATTTATAGCCCTGAACGATCTGTGACTATACAGCTATATTTTAAAAAGTTGTCATGATTAAGAGACTGATGAAACAGTTGTATTTTGAAAAGGTTTTAGTCTATCAATACCATGAAGAACATTAAGTGAGCCGGCACAGCTTTTATCTAGAAAATGAACAGTGACCAATTCACCTAACTTTATTGTGCGAATAATTACATGGCTAGATTTAGGAGGCGGCCGTGCGCTAATTCCGATTAGCGCTTAACTCGGCTGGGCGGAAACTTTGCGCATTGACTTTGGTTATCGCAATGTACACATTAGTTGTGGCAAAATGATCACTTGATATAGAAACTTGATTTTCCTTACAGATATCTGCCTCAACAAGGTGCAAAAATTATTTAGAGAGAGTAAACTCAACTGCAGCAGCTCTTCTTGTCCACCACCCTGCTGGTAAGCAAATGTTTTGGGGACTCTTTTCACTCAAAGCATTTTATTCGAAGCACTGAACGGTATCTAAATCAGTCCAGGTACAACGACTCCTTGAATATAAATAGATCGATTTCCTGTTGGTTATATGTAATCCTTCCTTGCATTAAAATAAAAGTGGTCAAACATTTTAAATAGCAGACCTGAACGTCGTGTTGTTAGTCAACTCGAATATACAAAATTTGTATATTCGCAATGCGGGTGCAAGGTGTCTTTTTTTTTGCCCAATAACATCATGCTTGGAATTAAGTAAACCGAGGACACCAATAACAGCCGTATGGTGACATTGATCTTTACAAACGCCTTGCCCATGAGGAAGTTTAGGCATCTTCACTTGCTTTTATTAGCAATTTTTCGGCCTCGGTGGATAACACCCCCCAAATATCTGCTTAATTCTTCATATCCTACGACAGCTGAATTCATTAATTGCTTTATTATTCATTCAAAATAATTCCTAGTTTAAAAACATAGCTAAAACATGCTTACATGCATCGATGTTAAGTTCATCTTCGATCGTATACATTTAGGTTTGTCCAGCTCTGCAAATATTCTCCAAATAGTAGATGTTGCCCTCCGAGTTGTCTTCTTGCTGTTTTTGCCATGTTTTTAGCTATTATTTTGCCTAGTTCCAGCTGTAGTTCTTACTCTTGAAACGAGTGAAATGTCCGCCATTTTTTTTTATACTACCAAACAACTCAACCTCGTCCCCAGGTCTTCTCGGTAACAGGCCTTAAGCTGTAGCGGGCTGCATTTTTGACGTCATTTTCTCGTTAAACACAAGATTCTTCCAAATTTGGTAGCTGGTTATGGAGAATTTTTAGCCAATCAGAATTGGGGAAATATTTTGAATGAATAATAATATATATTAATTCGTCTTATATAACTTTTAGAAGTTTTAAGTTTCAATCCTTTACTTCACAACATTAGAACAAATCTAGCTCGTTCATTTGACCTTGACCCTGACACCAATCTCAGGGATTTATTTAGCGATGACTGTGAATATTTTATTGAAGATCAATTTAATGACATGCTATCTAGTGAAGATTCGCATATTTGTGACAGCTTTTCTCTACTGCATCTAAACATTCGTAGCCTACAATGTAATGCTAGCAAATTAACGGATCTTTTGTCTAACGTAAATTTAAAATTCTCTTTGATTGGTATTTCCGAAACTTGGCTAAATGATTCGTCGTCGTCAGTCGACATCGACGGTTACAGTTTTGTTCATAAAAGTAGGGAAAATAGATCCGGTGGTGGAGTTGGTCTGTATGTTTCTAGCAATTTGAATTTTAAATTTCGATGCGATCTTGATTTTTCGTTGCCAAACGTCGCAGAATCTTTGTTTATTGAAATTGTTAAGCCCCAGGGAAAGAACATTGTTGCTGGTGTGATTTACAGACCGCCAAACCAAAACGTTGATGAATTTTTAACAATGACCAATGAGCTATTAAGTAAGATTTCAAAAGAAAATAAGGTATGTTATTTAATGGGTGACTTTAACTTAAATCTAATGAACCACCAATGTCATTCCGTTACTGGTGAATTTTTAGATGCGCTATATTCAAATATGTTCTTTCCATTGATTACGCGCCCTACAAGAATAACTTGTCATTCGGCAACTTTAATTGACAACATTTTCGTCAACCAATTTTTCGATAGATCCAGGAGTGGACTGTTTTTCACTGATATTTCTGACCATCTGCCTATATTTTCTGTTCATTTCGACACCTCAATCTCAGCATCTAATGAAACTGTTTTTGTTCGAGATGTAAATCAAGTCAACACAACTAAGTTTCTATCGCACTTGGAGAGAATTGACTGGTCTCAGTATGCCACTCTTGATGATCCAAATAACGCCTATAACAGCTTTTTCAAACAATACTCTACGGCATATGACTCATGTTTTCCTTTAAAAAAAACTAAGGCGAGCAATTACCGTTTGAGAAAGCCTTGGTTATCGAAAGGACTTCTGAAGTCGATAAGAACGAAAAATAAGTTATATAGACAGTATCTCACTAATCGATCTTTGCATTATGAAATTCGTTATAAAAATTACAAAAACAAATTGAATCACTCATTAAGAATCGCTAAACGTATATATTACGAAAAGAAAATCGATGCTTCTAAATCAAATGCCAAAGCTACATGGAGAGTTCTAAACGAAATTATTAAGACAAAAAAGAAAGCGTTTAAAATCAATTCCATCGTTAAAGTTGACAACCAAGAAATTACGGATCCAGTAGACATCGCTAATAGATTCTGTAGTTATTTTTCTAATATCGGACCTAATCTAGCCAAAGAAATTCACTCGTCTGTCTCTCACCGCAGTTTTCTCTCTGGTCACTTTTGTCAATCGGTGTTTTTTGATCCAGTGACTCCAAATGAGCTATTGGAAATTTCTAATGCTTTTCGACCAGGTAAGGCAGCTGGCCATGATAGAATTCCCATTTCCATCATAAAAAAGTCAATTCAAATTATAGCCGTTCCTTTAGCTCATATAATCAATTTATCTATCTCTCATGGCATTGTTCCCGACCATATGAAAATTGCTCGCGTGATACCACTCTTTAAAGGCGGTGATCGATCACTCTTTACGAACTATAGACCGATCTCGATTCTCCCTAGCTTTTCTAAGTTTCTTGAAAAGGTTCTTTATAACCGTCTTTATAATTATTTAAGTAAACTAGAAATTCTATGTGATAATCAATTTGGTTTCAGGAAAAATCATTCAACTTCTTTAGCATTGATTGACCTATATGAAAAAATCTCCCTTGCTCTTGATCGCAATGAACATGCCGTTGGCGTTTTCCTTGATCTTTCTAAGGCCTTTGATACCGTCGATCATAATATTCTGCTTGACAAACTCGAACACTATGGTATACGTGGCGTGGCTCTGGACTGGGTTAGAAGCTACCTCTCCAACAGGTTGCAATTCGTTCAATTTAACGGTCAATGCTCCTCTCCTCAAACTATCTGCTGTGGTGTCCCCCAGGGATCTATTTTGGGCCCCTTGTTTTTCTTGCTCTATATTAATGATTTAAATAATGTATCGTCGCTCGTCGAGCTGATTTTATTCGCTGATGATACTAATTTATTTATGTCCCATAAAGATCCTGTCTACCTGGCAGCCTCACTCAATTCCGAACTTAATAAATTATCCACTTGGTTCAAGGCAAACAAACTCTCCTTAAACCTAAAGAAAACAAACTTTATGTTATTTAAGCCTAGACAGAAAAGGTATCATTTTCCAATGCAAGTATGCATAAACGAACAGAGAATCGAACAGGTTAAGGAAACGGTCTTCCTCGGTGTAGTCCTTGATGAACATCTGTCTTGGAAACCGCACATTTCTCAAGTAGCTCGTAAAATCTCGAAATCAATAGGTGTCATTAATAGAGCAAGATTTTTTCTACCTAAACCGTGTCTAAAAACTCTTTATTATTATTTAGTTTATCCTTATCTTCATTATTGTATTATTGTCTGGGGATCTACGTACAAAACCAATCTTCGCCGTCTTGTCTCTTTGCAAAAGCGAGTTATCAGAATTATTTCTAAATCAACTTTCGATTCTCATTCAGACCCTATTTTCAAAGAATTAGAGCTACTAAAACTTTCCGATATTAGACAGCTAGAATTAGGTAAACTTATGTTTTCTCTTAACCATTCTCTTTTGCCTTCAAAGTTCAACAATTATTTTTCTTTAAACAAACAAGTCCATAGCTATGCCAGTAGACACGCGAACGATTTTCACCTTCCCTCTTGTAGAACAAACCTCCGTAAATTTTCTGTCAGTTTCCAAGGACCTACTTATTATAACACTATAGAAAATGATATAAAAGAATCTAATTCTCTCCACTTATTCAAAACGAAATTGAAAAAAAAATTATATATGAATTATTAGTTATAAATCTTGTAGTAAATATAGTTATATTTCTTCCATGTCTGATATTATTTTTATACTTATTGTTACTTGTACCATACCTTATATTTTGTCAACTCAGTCTATGTAATTAGTTAATTTATACTTACCTTCATTGTATTTTGCTTTCGATCCAGGCCTTACCGTTACTGTTAACTTTATTTTTACTCTGAGGGAGCCCAATGTCTATAAGCCTCATGGTTTCTGTTTGGGCTTCCTCGCCACTTTCATTTGCTTTTGTGTAACTGTCTTGTTTTATCGTTATTTGTATTTTTGTGGTAAATCAAATAAAGTTAAAGTTAAAGTTAAAGAAGTTTTAGAAATTGTAACTAGGTTTTTCCGCTCTTTGAAACTGAATGTAAATTACAATTAATAATTCCTATTGGAATATTTGAACAAACTTATTGTATTGTAACAGAAAAAAGTTCATGTTTTAACACTGATATTACGGCGAATTGCCTATGGTGAAAATGAGATTGGACAGAGGGGTATTGAGATAATTAGCTGAACTTTGGGGTTGCTCGGCGTTTTTTTGGCTTCAAAATTACTGTTCTTCCCCTTTAATTTTAAGGCAGGAAGAATTCAAGATAAGTTCCTCATTTGCTGCTTGGCCGGCGGAAAACTATGAGGTACTAGTTGCTTCAATTATTTATAAAAGGATAGACGCATCAGGAATGTTGAACATTACATGCATTAAAAGAAATGAGGTCAGCGATAAGCAAAACATGAAAACATTTTCCTCTTTGTAGATAGGTTTCTGTTGAGTTTTCCTCCAATTTTTTTACGCCTCAATTATTTTTGAGTATGTTAAGCTTTCAAGTGCTGGCAGCTTAATTGTATTGCTACTGCCGATTGGAAAGGAATTGTATGTTGATTTATATGCATACCGATTTTATTTCAGTACTTCTTTCAAAATGAACTCGAAAAACGTGGAAAGTATGTGTGGTCAGACGATAAAAGCTCCATGAGGTAAAGGACATTATTTTGTTACTATTGGCAAATAAAGTATGTTATTACTCTTTATACAATGATGTGAATGCTACGCGCGTTGTGATTGGTCGTCGCCCATGATCTATCAGAGTACAGATACATGGACGACGTCACGCGAAACTTGGTTTGTTTGTTTTGTTCAACATGGCGCGCGGTTTTGAAAATGTTCGTGAGATTATTTCGGATTAAGCAAGTGAAATCCTCGAAAAAAGTTCAAAAGAAGCTATTTTCAAGAAACAAAAATGGAGAAACGGGGACAAAAAGAGCTCTTAACTACTTTAGAATGCCTAAACTACAAGAAATCGTCACAACAGCTGCCATCTTGTTTCATCGCCATGAGAGAATCGCCGTTTTGCAAAATGTTTTCGCCATTATTCCGCTTTGAGCAAGAAAAGACGTTGAGAAACTTTTCAAAGAAACTGTATAAAATTAACATAAAGTAGAAAAAAAAGAAAGAAACAGAGACCAAAAGTAGCGCTTAGGACTTAACAAATGCCTAAACTAGCACAAATCCTTGAACAGTCAAGGGTACGAGGCAGGCATTTGTATCGGTCTTTTTTCTTTTCTGATCATTGTATAAAACAAATAGATTTCATGTTGCCGTGGGTCTGTTCAGTAATAGATCACAGAGGACGTGACAAAAAACATCAGTGACACACTCCGCCTGCGGCTCGTGTGCCACTTCATTGTTTTTACCACATTTTGACGTCATCTGTGATCTATTATTGAACAGAGGCACGGCAACATGGAATCTATTTGTTAAGTAGTTTTTTTTCAATAGTGTAGGTAAAGTTATTCAGTTTACGGCAATTGCACCAACCCGAGACCAGGCTCCTAGATGAGGAAAAATGGGCGGCCCAATTCCTTGGCTCAGTCTCCATCCCTGGGTATCTTTATGCCCCCGCGATTCTTCGTACCTCACCTGGGGAGAATAGCGTGGGCATCGAGACACCCGCGACCCTCTTTCTTCGCTAAGGAGCCTGGTCCCCAGCTTCAAATGCACGTGCTTATAGGACAAAGTTTCATAGCTTTACGAGGGTCATTAGTATGAAGTTCTCCAATCACGTTTGCATGAAAGCCAACGCGCGCGAACAAACTGAAAAGCCACCTGATTAGTTTGTAAAGAGAAACGTGCTGAAGGTAAAAGTGTTCTTCGAAGAACTTAAGTTTGTAAATATGTGTGCCAATTGCTTTCCAGGAAAAACGTATTGAAGGTGCAAGTGTTTTTCGAAGAACTTAATGTAGAGTACATAGCAGAAAGGATCTCCTATGAAGTAAGTGATCGAGTTTCTTTTTTTAATTGTAATTATGATAAAGGATTGTTTGCTTTTTTAAAATATATAGAACTTTATTTTTAAAGTAAAAGGAGCCCTAGTTTAGTGATACTCGATTTAAAGCCTCCTAATCGTCATGAATAATAAATAGAGACATCTAAATTCAGAAAAAGATTTCTTAATACTAAGTAGTGCGCGCGCGTACACTTTTGGCGAGAAAACGCGATAGCTGCCGGGACGCATCAAAAAACATGGGATTGATTTGAGTCGATCCAATTTTTCTACTCTTTTAGTCTGTTCAGCTGATTTGGGTAAACTTTAAAAGGTTCGTTTCCTAACCAAATTAAATTTTATAATTCTATGTTTTAGCACAAGATTTCCACCCAGGTGGTTTGTGTAAATGATAAGCAACCAAGTTTTATTTTTATTACAGTCGCGATCGGGAGACGGCTTAACAGCCTTTTAATGAAAATAACCGTGCTGACTTTTATGTGCGGGGTGTCTATTTTTTGACGCAGCCGTCCTCGTCCTCGAATCTAAAAGTCTCTATTAAACTAGTAAATGGCCTTAAATTTCAAAATCCGGGCGTTAAAGTAGGTAGCCCTACACATAGTCCAAGTTAATAATGAAAAGAAAGCTTATGAACTACCATTGTTTATCAATTCTCTCCCATAGCTTCCTGATTTTGCTTCAGACATTGGTGGTCAACTAGGACTATGGATTGGTTTCTCTGTGCTCACCATTGCTGAGTTCATTGAATTTGTGCTGTTGATAATTTCACTGGCAATAAGAAAGTGCTCATCACGTGGAAGTAAAGTCAAGTCAGCTTCATTAGAAATGGAAAAAGTAAACTCTCATTCAAACGAACCACTTAAATTCAAATAACTCTAGACGTCGTGGAATTCAGTGTCCCAGAGAAGTTACTGACCAAGATTGATGGGCAATGTTTCTCGTAAAGTGGGAATGAAAGGGGCCGCGGTTTAAACGTGGCACAAACTTGGACTTCCACGGGTTTGAAAAGCGCGCTTACCGGACTTTTTTCGTTTAGCAACTAGCGCCCGGCATGCCGCTCCGGTTTTTTAAAATCCATTCACCTGTTGTGTCATTCATTCGTAGAAAAAAAGGTTTTTTTTTCTAGTTTCAGTCATATCGTAAAAGGCACTTACTCGAGTTACACAGTTCTGGCTCTTGTGGTGGAATGTGATGACGTAACTCTACCCTTCCATGGGTGTTTAATTTAAAGTCAAAAGATATTTACAAGACTATGACTGGGAAGAAAATTTTTATAATTGGTAGCAAGAACTCGATCATTAGTAAGTAAGAAATAATCCAGATCACTACCATTATACCATTCGGAATCAGTTAAATCTTAGAAAGAGAGTTTAGTTAATTAACCTTCGGAGGTACAAGGGGTGGGGGTGGATGCCGGCTTTTCACTAAAGGTAAAATCGCTTCGAAATACTGCAACATATCAACATATCAAGTTCCATCCACCCCACCCTCCCCTCCCCTTCTACCATTGTGGGGGTGTGAATTTGAGTGTACGTCTGAGGGTTAACAGACTTTCGTTTAAAAAAAATTACAAGAATAACAAAAATAAACAAATTATTAGGGGATAAAGTTATTTCAAAACGGATACTTCTCAGAAGGTTATAAATTTTTTCTGCAAGTTTTATTTATATTTTCTACTAATTAAATTAAATAAAGTGCATACAATCTGTTAGACGATTGTGCATGCATTGTCTTTTATTTGGGTGGAAGTGGGGAGAGTGTTCAGCTTAGCTACACAACTATGTCTTAAGTGGCAAAAAGGATTGCTTGAGTACCTAGTGCTTGTTCTTTTATTTAAGTATAGTCTTTTGTCACGAGGTAATACTTAATATTCAAAGTAATTAATATCCATTAAATATCCCGATTTAGAAGAACCAGAGAAGACAGCCTAGATTTTGTGACTTCACCAATGGTTTCCCCGCGAAACGACGTCTGAGGAAAGAGCCCAGAAATTTATTCATACAGATGACCGTGTCATTTCCCAGATATCGGAAGTTCTTCTGATTGGTTGAAGCAGATTTCCTTTGCGGTAGGACCAATCAGAAGATCTACACAGATCTGGGTAGTGAAACGTCATCAGTATGGAATTTCTGCGCTCCTTCCTCGGACGTCATTACGTAGGGAAACCAATGGGTTAGGGTCGCGAAATGTTGGCTTTTTTTTCGGGCCAAAAATAAGACAGGCAGAGGGATGAACTGAATAAGGGTCTGTGTTTTCGACTATCCTGTAAACGCCTCAACTTTTCCACCACTTGTTATTCTTTGCTTGAATTTCTTTCCCAGAGTATAGCATGTGAGCAACAGAAGCTCTAGAATTTCTACAAACGACAAAACCGACATTCCTATCCAAAAGCCCAGGGATCCGCCAAGATCAGACACAAAATTTGCCAGCTGTAAAATAGAATAAAATAATATGATAAAATAATCACTGCGTGTGACTATAGAAAGATCGTTTGTAATAACAGTTATTTATACGAAAAAAAGTTAACAGAGTTCACGTCTCCTTGAGCCTAACCACCTTACTAGCGTTAAAAAGATGAGATTTTTGACTACTTGGAACTGAAGAAGAACAAGGGGTGCTTTAACTGTGTCTCTGTCAATTCGTTTGCGGGGGGAGGGGGGTACAACTGTATCTTAAGCGGTTGTAGGTGTTTCGTGTGTAAAAGAGCAGATCACGATGTTTTTTTGGGTGTGCAACAGTGTTTCATCTCTCTATTAAAGATGGATTTTTATATTTATTTTGTTTACTTACCGTGGATCAGAAAGAGAGGACCGAGTTTTATGGACATAGATACTATATATATATTTCTTGATTAAGTAACTCTATGAGCGTTTGTATCCGAAAATGGTATAATTAGGGCTCTTAAAGACAGACTTTATGAGAATTCTTTAGAAATCAAAAAATAATACAGACAAAAGGGGGGGAAGGTGGTCAGGGTGACGACCCCTTCAAGTTCGCGTCTCCTCAGAATCCGCCCATGACCACTTGTAAAAAGAATAAGTATCGATTATGTAAGAAACATTTTTTCTAAAAGAAGGTTGCCGTTAGAGAAGGAATATAGGTTAGTTTGGTCTGAGCGCCAGCTCGGACAACACTTGGATTCTCTCTCTCCAGTCACATTGGTTTAACATTGCCGTTCTGAGTTCTCCGATAGTGTCGAAACCGGTGTCTTCAAGCAAAAGGTGTACGTACGTGGTCTTAGGTCTTCCTCTCTTAGTTTGTCCGTGTTGTGGCTGCCACAACAAAAGCTTCGATGCCTCCTCCTCTTCGCCGTGTCTATCACAATGCCCAGCTACTCTCATTCTTGTTTCCCTGATCTTGCTACAAGCTTTTGGGAAGTGACCGTACGGATTTTCACTTGTAATGTGGTCCAAGAAATGTTTAGTGCTGTGCGAAGTATTCTAGTATATCATAAGGTACCATCAATTTGCTTTTCCGTATGGTTAGAGTCCATGTTTCGCTGCCTTAAAGGAAAACACTTTCTACTGTGCCAGGAATAGTCTAACCTTTAATTCCCTGCACAGGCTAGATTTCCAAATTTTGCCCAACTTATTGCACGCTACAGAGGCTTAAACTTTTCTGTTTTCTTTCTTAAACTTTTAACCCTCTTTAGTGGCATGTTTATCTTAGGAATTTAAAGTACTTGTAAAAAATTTTTTAGTACCTTATACGATGGTTCCTCTGAAATAACTTCGTAATTGAGCTCTTCAAAAAATATGTTCAACTTTAGTACATTGTCTCTGTGAGAAACAAAAAAATGATGTAGGTGTTTCAAATCTGCAGAAAATCAACTTTACTTTGGGTTACTTCAGATCCCCTTCCTATATATATTGTATAAAGTTACCTGAAATCGTCACTACCATCTACTTCCTTCTTCCTCTCCTTTAGTGCTATCTTGTAAATATCCTGGCATGTAAATTTAGAACAGAAATATAAGCTCAACCGCTACATTAGATCATGTTTCTCAACATTGCGTTAACATCGTTTTTATAGATTAACACCTTAGTCACGGACACCATCTGACATCATCGTCACGATTCTTCATTACATTAAATCACACAATAAATATGCAATCATAATGATAATCAAAATCAAAAATAGCAGTAAGCATATGTTCGCTATAGACTAGCTAGGACATTTCCCCTTATAGAAAATTCTTTGAACAATGTATACTAACCTCATAACTTTTAGTAGGCCAAATGGAATAGGATGTGGTCAGTTTAAAAGTGCTTTCACTGTGAGTGAAACAATAAAAAAATGACACGTCAGTAACTGCATAACACCATTGGACGAAAGTTGGGACTCGGGAGCTGATGTCACCATGGCCATCTTCGTAATGTTAACGTTGTTCTCGAATTTTTCCTTTCAACGGCTGATCACTTGCTTCTTTTGCTGACAGTCGAGTACTATGGGTATGAGATCTAACGTCGTAATGACTCGCGTATGAGGTCAATACAGGCGGCGAGGTTTTGCGGTCCCCTTGAACATAACATAGATTGTAAGAGACGGACACGGTGGCAACCATTTTCAATGATGTCACAGCTCCTCAGCATCTCCAGATCCTATGACTTGACGTCCGTTATTAGTTCTGTATTCAAGAATGAATGGCGCATCATGTTTCTAACTTTTGATCCTGATGATGGAATCCTACGGTGTTATGGGCAGTCCTTTCATGGTACTAATTTTTTTACGTCTTCTTTTTGTCTAATTCTGATTTTAATTAATGAGTGTTAATTTGTAGACTCGTCACAAGCTACATCTCAGCCATCTCTTGTAACATTATGGCGAGGGTATAAATACGCTTGACATGTGTGGTCCGAGAGCTAAGCGGATTAAGTTAGAGCCAATAAATTCATATTCCTCTGTATTGTTCATTTTGCCACTATGGTCAGGTCATTCTATCCAGGGGCATAGAAAAAGTTAAGATTATTTGCAATGCTAAATTACCTGCAGGGTGGCGGACATGATCCAGAGCAGTTCAAGTTGTTGTCTGTAAAATCTGTCTGAACTTTACTGACACATCTTGCTGCCAAAATAAAATTCCCTGCTCATCAAAATTAAAGGGTACGGACGCAGGGCTTATTTTATAAATTTGGTGATCATAAGTTTTTGTCCAGAGGTGTACACAAGTGTAGCCCTAAATCACAAATTAATAGTCCATATTGTTGGTAACAGTGAGTGACCCGGGCGTTTCCAGGTACGTAAACGTTAACAATGCGGAAGTCATCACTGGAGTCGACAAATCACCGGCAGTCCTATTAAGGACTAAACGGCCGGGATCCTGAAACGCCGATTAAAGCTCTATCGAGGAAAATTTAATGCACGGCTGATTTACTTAGCATAGATTGTCCTTTAAGACTTCAGTTGCATGTTCCGAACTCGGCGGGTTTACCATTTTGGACTACATTCTCGATCAGTTACCATCTTCCATGTCTGGAAGCTTATAGGTTGTAAGGGTCTTAAACAAAACCATGAAAAATAACATCAATTTCATATCTATTGAAAAAGATCATCAGGAACGGGCTTCATATAGTAATATAACAGACTGAAAATCTTACCTTCTGTCTTGTTGAGTACGTCACACACCTTTGTACCTGGGGGTCTTGGGAACCTGTAATGCATACACCCACACTTATGCAGCTGGTTGTAGGCCAGGCAAGATCCTTTGCATGCCTTAAGCCAAAAAATAAATACTTTACTTGCTTGCAAAAATATGTAGGTTTTTTTTCGTTTGTTTTTTGTTTGTGGCCATCATGAAGTAACAGACAGAGTAGGGTGAAAGCAAAACAGAGGTCAAACGAAAAAACCGTGGGGGAGGGGTGAGAACAAAAGGCATAAATAAGAGAGCCGCCTACTATCCAGGCTATAAAATATGCGAACAGCAATTTCCCATAATACAATGAGAAATTTCAGACAAGCTGGGATTGCGTACCACTAATGGTGTTATGATGGTGTTAATGTGTTATGTTAGCAGTTGTTATCCTTGGAGTTGTATTTTCCTGTCCTTAGCGAAGCTCCATAACCCAGTAGCTAAGACAATTTGATTATCTATCCATCCGAGAAAGTTTGGCAGTCACGTGACCATAAGTCCGTCCGCCCGCCCGTCTGTCCACACCGTAAGGGAGCTAATGTAAAATGTCACACTTTTTAGCTGGTGTGGGAGCCTACAACTTGATCTTGCACATCCATGTTATGGTCAACTGACAGCTGTCAAAAAATGGTATCTGCTGACCTGTATCACATGGCCAAATCGCGGGGTCAGGGTCGATCCATTGAGGTTACGCTTTTTTTTGAAGTTCTACAGTGACAAGTTACTAGTTCTCAACTGATTGCGGGCTCAACTCCAAGTGGATTTTAGGCAATGGGTTCAAGTTTATTACTTGAATTGAATTATAAATTCATTAACGGGAGCCAGCTTTGAACGCAGCCTAGTCTCCAGGGCTTCTCGGTTGCCGTCCCTTTTCTGTCGATATACTTCTCTTGACGTAATTTAACCGAATATCGTAAACACCTTCCAATGGTCAACGCTATGGTTATAAAAGATGTGTCGAGGGATTTGAGCCAATCAGAAATGGAGACTTTGTATTATAATAAGTTAGAACTCTTTTTACTTTGAATGTTTTAAAAGTGTAGTTCACTTAACTTACAAGAGAAGAATAGTTAACTTGCAGTGGCTTTTTGTATATGTTTGTGTTATCCAGTGAGGAATTTTCCATGCACCGATTTCTTGACAGTGGATCCATTCTTTTAATAACAACCTGCCGTATTCAAAAACAAATTTAAACTTAAGTGGTTCGGTTATTTAACTAAGGCCACGGTCTTAGAAATCTTATTAAAAAAAAGACCTTAACATCTCTTCCTTGGAGGGTTAGTCCACGCTTTATGATTTCATGAAACTATTAACGATAATATGATGCTGTTTAGACAAGAGCGTTTAGCAGACTGAAAATGACTTATAACATGAACTGGTGGTTTAGACACTGGCTAATCTCCCTTAAAATAACCGACGATAGTAGTTAACCAGGAACCAATCACCCTGTCGTTAAATTCATCTACTATAGAGTGTGATAGAAAGAAAACTTATGCACATCAAATTGTAAGCTTCACTGAACGAGTTTGATCAAACGCAGCCATACCAAAGCTTTCGGTTTATCTTCATTAAAGGTTTTAAATTGGTTATGTCACGATCGCGAGTGCAGTTTTAGATCAATTATGTGCTGTAGTTTTTACTAAGTGCCTTAACCCGTACAAAAATCAAACATATTTCATCAGGGATGAGAGCATTAACAATTATTCACAACTTTTTTTCGGTTACAGTTGCAGGCATAGCATTAAAACTTGAAAAAGTTGGCCAGACTTTTTCAAGTTCTTATCAATGTCCATCCTTGACATCTGTTGCAACAGACGACAGGAAACAGTTTCAATGCCTAAATATTGTCTTAAATAACATATTAAACTGGACCATTCAATAGTTGCGACGGTGCCAGGGTTTTTGATGAGTTTTTTAAGGTGTCTCCGACTTTTGAGTCTGTGGACAAAATCCTATGATGTGACCATTCAAATGAAAGCTCTCTGCTTGTACTTTCACCTGGTGCTAAATTTTAATAAAAGGAAGTTTGAATATTTTGGCCGCAATTTGCTTATGACTTAATTTGGCAGCGAAAAAGGATAGCAATTAGCGTGACATAGCTTTCATAGCCCCTTAAGCAAACCTTTCGCAGTCCTATCGATGTCGCGTATCCTGGTGCAATACTTAATCCCTTTTCGAAAGGAAATGGCATTTCTCCCTGATTTGAGATGTCAACTCTAACTCCAGCTTCCTGTGTTATCCCTCCAATATATTGTCCCCGCTCAATATTCAGCTCAAGACTTAACCCTAAAAAGAAACAAAATTAAAAACTGACTTCAGGGGCGCTGCTACGTTTTTTCAAAAGGGAAGGGGGAAAGTGAAGGGGGGAGGGATTGGAAAGCGGGATCACTCGCTCTCTGTGCGCTTCCAATCGATGGTCGAGATCGAGATCGTGAGTATATTGGGAATGTTAGGGATAACAATATTGTGATGACGACTGTTGAATTTTCTCTTGACAGCTCTGAATAAAAGTTTGTGGGCCTCTCCGGAAACCAACTTCCGATTACTTCAACCGTTTTTAAACCAATTAAAATTGGCCTAAAAATAACTTTGGTGAAATTCACATCAGTCCCAAGGGCTTGACTGGGCGTTTTTTTCTCTGGCCCATTATAATACATTATTCTCTCTTGTCGATATTTATTAGACGGCCGAAAACTCGTCATTCAAAGACTGTGAATTTTAGGATTTTAGCGTGGACTTTGGTTAGTAAAATGATATTCTAGCGTTTTGACGAAAAAAGGAGATGGATGCCTCCAAAATGGGTTAAAGTTCACGAGCATTCCAGGTCTCACTATTAGTTTCGCCCAATGCCAGACGGAAATCGATAGAAATCGAAGTTACAGAAAAAAATATTTATCGATTATTATCGATTAACAAAATCTATAACAATAGATAGGAATCGATAGTAATCGATAAAAATCATGATCGATTTCCACAGAAAAATCATCGATATTAATCGAAGTCACAACTTTTTTTCTTTATCGATTTCGCTCGATTGATATTGGAAATCGGTATCAATCGTCGATTAATTAACAATTATTCCTAGAGCCCTTATGGGCTCTGAGCAGAGGCCAAGAGGGCGAGAGGAATATTTGTTTTAGTAAAATCCAACTAGTTGGTCAAAAATATCGAGACAAAACAACCTTAGCTAGTTAAAGCTAGACTTTAGTCCTTTTATGTCGCCAAAAAGCTGGCGCTTTTTGCTACTAGTGGGCTATAACATATAGCCTAGTAGTAGCTCAACCAATCAGAACGCAGCATTGATAATAGACCACTAGTTGGATTTTACTAATATCGATTACTATCGATTGATATGGATTATCGGCTTATCGATTAACTACGTTTGGCCGATGACAAGTGAAAACGTTTGTAACGTCTTTTTCTACATCCAGATCTAAGGAATAACTTAGAAACAAACTTGAGTAATAAAAGTTCCCCAGTACCCTTCTGATACTTCTGACGGGCTTCTATTTAATCGAATTTTTTATACAGTCCAACCTCTATGCGCGACCACCCCTTGTGAGCAACTACCTCCCACAAGCGATCACCTATCCACAACACTAAAGTTTTCCCTCTCAAAGCCCTATATTATCGTAATTGTTAAAATTTCTAAAATTAGCATGATAACTGATATTTACCATGTAACGGACCAGGCTGG